>NW_026462429.1:0-29654 GCF_021730395.1 Mercenaria mercenaria | reverse complement strand
TATTTTTTTGATCAAACACATTTTGCTTTGCCCGTTTTGAAGAGTGGAAAAGAAACGAACCTAAAGAAGAAATATCACCAAAAAGATACGTAACTCCCGAATAGGCTTTATACTGGCCTAAGCGTCAAATAATCGATTATGCCAGTTCATAATCGATGTCGGCGACTTTGGCTCATTAAATGATCGACAATCGATTGTCGGCGACAATCGGAACATCACTAATTTTAATCGAACTTCAACTTCATACGTTAGCTTCGCAAGAGACGTTGAAGGGGAAGGCGAAGGTTGAAATCTCAAACTCTCTAACAAATTCAATTGGACTCGTGCACAGTGGTTATTACCTATATTTGGACTTGGCATTCACCTGCATTTTAAGATAACCTCATATTATTCGACATTTCGAACATCATGTTTATGGACAATGCCTACCGAACTGAAGTCACTTTATTGCTTATAATTTGAAAGGCACGTTTTGCTGTGACTGTCAAATGGATTGACCTAACATATTCTCATTCAAATCTGAGCCAAGTGCACTTCATTACGGAATCCTGTTGGGGCCATTTATAATGTTGCTGTCGCGTTTGTGGGGTCGACACACGCCAACGCGAAGTGACATAGCTACATTACGAAGTGACACCCGACAATATCAAACGACACCGACAATCCCAAACGACAATGTCGCGATATCCACCTTGAAATGTCGCCTTTCAAAAGTACGATATATCGCGATGTCACTTAGCGATGTCGAGCGTCATATCGCATTGTCGCTAAGTCACTTCGTAATGTCGCGATGTCACTTCGCGTTGTCGTGTGACGACCTTGCAAACGCGACGGCGACATTATCAAACGACATGCGATAATCTCAAACGAAACTCGACAACACGAAACAATATTTTCCTAATGTCGTATCGTATGTCGCGTGTCGCGGGTTTAAACACTATGTGAAGAACTTTTTAATTTATTTCCCACTACTTGGATTCAGATTTGTTACTTTTTCTGGTCCTTTTGGATCATGAAATACATTTAATATGTGAAATAGAATCCGGCGTGAACCGGGTGCTAGGGTCGTGAGAGGTATTGCACTTTCCATTGCCTCTCATGAACAGACTCAATCAAACCGTGTCTGTATATTTATCTGCTTGGTTGGCTTCTATGTTTCCAAAGGATCTTACTGCAGATTTATAAATATTATTCAAATAATTTTAATTTAAGGTTCAGTAATTATTGAGTCATTTCATAAAAGAAATGGTAAGGTAGACTATTAAATCAATGCATGATGTCCTTACTTAATGTACACGTTATAGGTTAAATAAGTTGATATACTGTTATCTGTTAACATAAAATACACTTACAGACTAAACCTACCGTGATGTTGTATACTTTAAAAGATAGCACAGTCAAATGTTAAACAGGTTGGCATTTTAAGTGATTCCATGCTCTTTTTTTAAATTCAATTTTTTTTTCAGTAAATTTTTCATTACATATTTTGGGCCCGGTCGGCCCTTAGACAGCTAAAAGCAAAATATTTGAGTGTTTTAAGATTTATTTCGTCCACCTGTTTCTTTCAGACACAGTAAAAGCAGAAATGCAGAAATTTTAAATTTGGAGACCGCCAGCATGTCCCTTTTAGGGTTTTTTTTATATTTTGTTTTGGGAAAAAATTTTAAGGGGGGGGCCTCTAAAAACCCAAAAGGGTGGTGTGGCCCAAAGGAATTTTTTTTTTTTTTTGGTTCCCTTTTTAAATAGGGCGATATGAGATTTTGGCACTTTAGCGTAAAAGGGTTTGGTTGGGGGGTTTTTACAAACTAACTTTTGGGAAAGTATTTTATAAAAATTTTCCCCAAAGGTCGCCAAAAAAAAGGGAAAAAAATTTTCCCCCTATTCACAACTTTTTATTGGGGTTTAAATTTTGGGGCAAAAAGTGTAGTCTGGGCCTTTTTTGTGTAATGTTTAATACTTTTTTAACGAAAAGGTCGGGTTTTTTTTCCCTTTAATCTGTACCATAAAATCGGGGACTTTATACAAGTAATCCCATTTTTAATTTCGATCTTTTGTAAAAAAAAGTAAAAATTTACAAAGAAAAACTTTTTAATAAATTTGAAAAAAACCCCAACCCTTTAATATTGCCCAAACAAAAATCAATAATGAAATCAAAAATATAGGGAAAACCCCTTTTGCATGAACAAGTTAAAACCCGGGGAAAATGTAAAAAAAAATTTATCACATGTTTGCCCCGTCGCGGGAGGTAAAAAAGCCATTAGATAAAAATGAAAATACACAAAGTTTAAATAAAGCTTTGACGTCGACGTCATTTATAAAAAAGGGCGACGCCCGGGTCAAATTGTCTTGTTTTTAAGAAAAAGGGAAAGTCGTTTTTTTGATTTTTTCGACAAGAAAGGTTAACATGTGAAAAAAAAGAAATTACATTTGTGACTTTCCAAAATTAAAATTTTTA
Organism: Mercenaria mercenaria; assembly: GCF_021730395.1. Lineage (NCBI taxonomy): Eukaryota > Metazoa > Mollusca > Bivalvia > Venerida > Veneridae > Mercenaria > Mercenaria mercenaria. The sequence continues at coordinate 27,199 of NW_026462429.1, read as the reverse complement.
AACCCCCGTTGAAAAAAAAATTGATAAATCTGGGGCAGACCCTCGCTTTTTTTAAAATTTTTTTCAACCTTTTAAAAAATTCAATATGAAAAGACACTCATTAATACCTCTTTTTATACAATAAACCGTTTTGTAAACAGTTTGGGGTTTTTTGTTTCAAGTTTAGACTTTTTATGAAGACGGGGAAAAACCAAAAAAATGGGCCCACCAAGTGTTTTTCTTTTTTGGTATTTTTGTAAGAAAAACAAACCCAGTTTTTTTTTCTTTTGAATAAAAATTTAAATTATCAGTGTGGCCCAAAATTTTAAATTTTTCTAAAGGGGCCTGCCCTTTACGGGTTTTTGGGTTTATTGAAATTATTGACAAAACATTCCAAAACCCCCCATTTTATGATCTTTTTAATGAATTTAATCTGTATATGATCAAACGATTCTTTTCAACCTCAAATATTTTAATGGTTAACTGACACGCGGCAGTTGTTTTTATGTTTTAAACCTAGGAAGTGATAAGCTTTGATACAGTTCAAACGTTTTTTACAAAACCTTTAAAACATAGCATATCTAACATTTATATTTTAAAGTAATAGTTACAGTCACTGAAAAGGTGGGTTTGTTGGGCCGGTTTTAATAAAATTTCAAACCCCTAAAATTTAAATGCCCCCCCCGGTCTTTATTCTATGGGAAAAAGTGACCCCGGTCATAATATTATGACCTCCAATCTTTGAAACTATGACTCCCCCACGTGAAGAAAAACTAAACCCTCACAAAGGGTTTTTTACTCCCAAAAAAAAACGTCCCCGGTCATTCGGTAAAATTTAGTGATAACTTTTTTAAATTTTTGGCCTTTAATTGCTGCTTGTATGCCCCCCCCGGGGAGGGGGGACATATAGTTTCGCCCTTTGTCCGCCGTCCCTTCCTTTTTGACCATTAGCCCCGTTTAACCATCCCCTTGCCCCAGAAATCAGAGCATTCCGAAAAGGGAAAAAGGGGGTTTAAAATTTTTCTAGAGGGCTTTTAATCTTGGTGTATACAATTTTTCGGACAATAAAAATTTCACAATACTTTTCAAAAAACCCCACCAGTGTCAAAAATTTCCCTACAAATTTTGGTATGAAGAAATTTTTCCCAGAAAAAAACTGCAAAAGGGAAAACGGTTTGCATAAAAATTGGGAAATTAAATTTAAAAAGTTGCAATACTTAGCAGTAAAGTGGGGGTTTGCGGCAACAATAAAAAAGTAGTAGTAGTATTTGTAGTAGTTTTTGTAGTGGGTGGCAGGGGTTTAGTGGTAGCACCCAGCAGAAGCAGAGGTTTTAAGTGACAGAAACAACAGAAGCAGGAAAAAATAGGTAAGGGTTCAAAAACCGTATTAGGGGAAGCAGGTTTTTAGTTTCAGTAGTCGGGTTTTTTGTAGTAGTAGTAGAAAAATTTATTAGTAGTAGAAAAAAAGAAGTACATGTAGTAATGGGGAAATTTAGAAGTAGCGGCACAAGTGGAGTAGTAACTATCAAAAATTAACTTTTGGCTTTGGGGGGTTTTTAAAGGGTTGTAGATCTGGGAAAAATTTTGTCCGTTAGGTTTGGGGGGACCCTTTTTTTAAATTTAAGATATTTCTTTCAAAAGGGTATTTGTTGGGGCGGTTTTTTTACAGGGAAAAAAGAATTTTTTTTTTAAATAGAAAAATTGTGGGGGAAAATGATTTGTATGAGATTTCCCGTTTTTTGAAATTTGGGGGGGGGGGGGGGGGGCCAGTAAAGTTTTTTACAGGGAAAGGGAAAAAATTTTTTTCTATAGAATAAAAAACCGGGGTCGTTATTCTATGAGATTCGGAAGGGAGTCTTCTTTAGGGAGTCAGTTTTTATTTGGGAGGGGTCAGTTTTTTTTTAAAATTTAATGACAGGGGGGGGTCTTTATTTATAAAATTTTTTAAAAGGGGAGCCCGTTTTTTTAAAAGGGGGAGCCCAATTTTTTTTATAGTAATGCCCGGGGGGTTCGTTTTTCTATGGGGGTCGAAATACTTCATTACCCCGGGATTTTTTCCCTTAATTCCCCGGGCCCTTCACAAAATTTGCAGTTTTTCCCAATGTTTTATAAAAAGGGTTTTAAAATTTCTTAGAAAGGTTTGAAAAAAAGGGGTCGCATTGATTATGTAATCGTCTTTGCATGTTGAAAACCGGCTCAGAACTATTGACCCCTGAACATTTACGATAATCGTTGTTGAAAATAGATACTTATTTTTTGAAAAAAGCGCTTTTTATTTTTAAACTGAAAAACTAAAAAAAAAAAATTTTATGTCGGGGGAAAATTTTTGCACATTGAAAAATTTTCTTTATTGTCGGGGGATTCCCAAAAGCTTAAAAAATTTCCCTTCAACTTTAAAACCCCAATTTAAATTTTTTTCAAAGTAAGGGAATACGTTAAAGACTGGTTTGAATTTAGTTCCCGAAAATTTGATTAAGTGCCCTACTATGTTATTTTTTTTGTTTTTAAAGTAATTTTTACCATGCGTTGCGATATGTAACCATTTTCAGATGAACACAATGAAAATAAAAGTTTTCTCTTTTTTATGTGTAATTCTTATGACGGTATGCCGTCGCGGCTATTGATATCTGCCCAATCCGGGGGTCTACCTTTTTGTGCGTCCCCCTTTTCCCTCTCTCTCTCTCGCTTGCTGGGCTTATCTATCAAATCTATCAATTATCTTTCCATCCATCCATCCATCTTTTTTTCCCCCCCCCCCGGGTTTTACCATCATACCTTTAAAAAAAAAGGGAAGTTATTTTGGTTTTGGGAAAAAGTGTAATTTGATTATACCCTTAAATTTTTACTAGGAAAATTTTTCCCAAAAAGTTTTACTACGCTTAAAAAAAAATTGGAAAAAATAATTTCCATTGTCCCTTTGCATACTCTTTTTCGGATGTACTCTAAGGTCCTACTAAAGGGTTTTTTTTGGGAAATAAGACGAAATTGGTTTTGATTTATTTTTTTTCCGTTTTTCACTTTTTGGAAACATTTTGGGCCCTTTATGGAATTCTTGGAAATTTGGGTTTCCCTTTTCTGGTTTTACTAAAAAGGATGAATATCCCTTGGTTTCAATGGGTTAATTTTAACAGGGGTTTTATCCCTTTAATTCTTAACAATAATAAAAATTTGGTTATTGTCAAAAAAAGGACATGTTTTTTTGCCCCTACTCGGGGTTTTTTTGCTAAAAAAAACTTTACTGAAGACAAAACGTTGTTTTTCATGGGCTATGTGCAAAAATTCAAATTTATTTTCTTAAAAAACTTTAAAATACAATTAAAAATATTCAAATAATTAGTTAATTAAAAACCCCCTTTTTCAAAAATTTTCCCCTTTTATTTTAGTGTACGTTTGAAATGCTAAATATGTTTTTTTTTTTTTTTTCAAAGAAGTGAATGAGAACTTCTTACCCAAGTTTTAAAACGGAAATGTATCGACCCTTTTTGGGAAAAATTTGGGAAAAAATTTAAGGGTTTTAAATTTTTTTATTTACATAAATTTTTCATATTTGTAAAGCATTTGACCCAGGAGAGATTGCGTTTTGCACCAATTTACAATACGGACTATATACCCTATATATTATATTTGCAAAACGATGCAGTCAAAAACAAAAATTACACCCTCCTTTTACTAAAAACGAGCTATTGATAGCCCTTTTTTTGACGACCTTTCCGCTAACCAGTTATTTTTTAAAAGGCCCCAATACGGGAAAGTGAACTTTTAATTTCTTTTTGAAAAGACAAAAAAACATTTCTTTTATTGGAAAATGAAATTTGGTATGTGGAATTCCCCAAAAATAAATCGCAGTATAGGTAAAAATTATTTTTCTATGAAGTATGAAAAAATTTTTAAAAAAGACCGGGGGGTTTTTCTGTGTTCATTAAAATTTTCCCAACATAATACACTTACTTTTTCTTTGGGGTTCCAAAGCCCCTTCTGTAAATTTTGACCTGCCCAATCTTATTTTTTTGCGTCTTGCAAAAAATCTATGCATGGCTATGAAAAAAAATTTCCAACTACTTTCCCTTAGTAATGGACCTTTAACTTACAGCCCTTTTGCAAAACTATATTTAGCCTGGATTTTGTCATATTTTCAATTTTTTTATGGGGCAGAGTTTTTAGTACCCGGTTTTGCTCAGACGGTTTTTTTCCTTGGGGTTTGTAAGCGAGGAAATCTCGGTTTGGTCCCCCCCTGACTTTCACATTTTTTTTACCTCTGACTTGGGGAAAAACGGCGTTTGATTTTTTTAAAAAAAATTTTTGTGAACTTAAAAGTAGCATTATTGGGAAAACCAAATATATACAGAAGACGGGGTGTTAAAGGGTTTATCCCCAGATCTTCATTCGATCAAAATACTTTAGTTTAGATTTTCATCAGTGTTAATTTTTTAAAAGCTTCGTTTTAAATTAAAAAGACCCGTTTGCATTGATATACGTAAGGTTTTATCCCTTTTCTCATTGTACAAAGTGCAATTTTTTTAGGTCCCCCCTTGGTAACTGGGAAAAACATTCACTAAAATGTAAAAATTTGGGAATAAATCTGTTTCCCCCCCCCCATCTGTTTTCATAATTGTTCCTTTTCAAAATATCTTTTTCATGTTTTTAGAATGGGGGGAACCCTGAACAACCTTGAAGAAGTCTGTAAAAAAAAAACCCTTTTGGTAAAAATGACAAACCCGATAAAAATAAAAAAGTAAGCAATACAGGAAAGGGGGGGGCCCTGGTTTGTTTTTTTTTACAAAAAGGTTTCCCCTTCCCTTTTACTGACCCTGTTTTTTAAAGCGGAACATGCGAGAATCAAATTTAAACACGCCCCCTTTTAAATGTTGAAAGAGGACAAAAAAGGTATGGGCCCCAATTGGGATCAAGATCTTTTGACGTTTTTAGTACAACAACACCGTTTCAAGGGCCGTTTTTTGGTGTCTTTATTGTTCTACAGGTACAATGCCTTGGGCCCTTTGCCAAAAATTTTTATGGGCAACCCCAATCAAGGGTTCAAACAATACTGCTGCCACACGGATGCCCCTGGGGGTTTTCCCCGCAACAACTTTTAAAGGCGATTTTTTCCGTCGAACTTTACTGTATTTTAATCCAAAATCCCCATAGTTTTAGTCAGGTAGGAAACCGTTATATTTTATCCCATTTTTTTCAAGTCAGTTTCATAATCTTGTTGACCTACATTTTCCACCTTTCAACAAAAGATGATGTTTTTTCGAAGCTATTGACGGTCGTATTTTGTCATCGAAGTATAAACTGATCAATAAGTTCATTTGTAAGACAGCATTTTGAAGACAGTGTTGTTTTGTGTCAAAGGGTGTTTTTCCCAAAACCATAAAAATCAATTCCTTTACATTATTTTTTAATAACTTTTGGGAAGGGCCCCCAGAATAAAAAAATTTTAAAAAAAATGATTTAATTTATTTTTTTTCCCAAAATTTTTAACATAAAAACGTTAAAAAACAAGGGTTTTTTCATTATACAATTTCAAAGGGACTAGTTTTGTTTTGGCACTCAACTTGGAAAAAAACTTTATGTTATTTTTCCCCCTTAATTTTTTTGTCCCCGATTTTAGATTTTCACCCGCAGAAACCCGTGTCATCCGCCCCCCCTTTGATTTTCAGTTATCCATGGCGTTGACGGTCAGCCCTATCAGTTTCAATTGTTTTTCAACTTTTTTACCCAAAATAGCCCGGGGGTTTTTAATAAAAATTGGGCCCCCAGACGTTTTTTTGTCTTTAATCATATTTGTCTCTACATTGGGTCAAACCCAGGTCTGCCACCAAACTTGGAAAGTTTTTTTTCGGTTTTTCCGTTTTGCTCGATTCTTTACAAAATTACAATAAATCAAATTCCCGAAAGGCGTTTTCGCAGTTTTCCTCATGTTTTAAAAAACGGGAAACCGAACATCTATGACGGGGACAATACCCTGGTTTCCGTCTCTTTTTTGATAATTTTAAAAACCCTCTCAAAGTGCAGGTTACTCTTATAAAGGGCAACTCAAAGCTATACAGCCCAAAAAATATGTTTTTAAATTTTAGAAAAAAAAAAAGTTTAAAAAAAATTTTGTGCCTAGACCGGAAAAACGAGGGTTTTTCTTAAAAATTTCTACAAAACAAAAACCCTACATGAGTATCCCGGTCTATGCTAACCCGATATTGTGGTTTTCCCAGAATTACCCCCCCCTGAAACTCCTATTGATTAAAATCTGTAGAAAAATTTTCCTATATTGCTTATATCTACATGACTTAGAAACAAAATTTTCAAGAACATGTTTAACCCTTATTTCTTAAATTTTTCTATTAATATATATATATTAATTTTTCTCTTGTTTGGGTTTTCACTATAAAATTTTTACCTTCTGTACATTATGTAAAAAAAGTACCCTTTAAGAAAAATTTAAAATGCGCAATAAGTAAGCTTCTAGTCTGTGAAAGGTTTCTTTTTGATTAATTTTAAAAATATATCCTTTAAACTGGGGTTGTGTTTTGTTATGTAGTGTAAATAAAACCCTGGGTCCCCATGAAGTAACTTTTGAAAGCAGATAGAAAAGTACAGGCGACCTGGAACCAAAATCAGGGCCCTTTTTTTCCCACAGAGTTTTGAACTAGACCCTGACTGAGCCCCCGGCCTCCCTTTCACTTCATTTTCCCGACTTTTGCATATGTTTTTGGCTCACGTAGGCAAAGGGACAGATCGCTTCCTTTAGATTTAAAACATGGGTAGCGTCGCGTACAAGGGCGGGGGAAACGGGGAGAAAAGCATGTTTCATTTAATCCTTGTTAACAATTTTGTGTTTTCTTTTCCATGAATTTATTCATTTTTTAAAATTGACTAAATTTTAGCCGATGAATTTCTTTGATTTGTCTGTTCAGGGGTAATGGAAAAGGAACACTGCCCGCCCCTTTGGGGGGGGGGGGGGGGGGGGATGGCTTAAAACAGTATTCAATCTTCAAATCTAAATTTAGTTGAAATCAATGATTTCCCGAAGGCCAGAAAAAAACAACACTGAGATGAAATTTGGGGCGGCTTTTTTTCGGCCGCCACACAGCACAAGAAAGGGGGTCCAGCTTTGTTTTATAATGTAAAAAAAAAAATGGGGAGGGGGGTGACTGTTGAGGGAATATAAAAAAAAGGGCAAAACCGACGTTGAAAACCCGGGATGACATCCCGGGTTTATTGCTACTCAAATTTGGGAAAGGGGTCCGGGGGTTTTTTAAATTTTTTAATTTTTGAGCTTTCTTTATTGTTTTTTTAACAATGCCCTCTTGCAGGTTATCCCCCTTATCCCCCGGTTCATCCAAAACCGAATTGAAAAACCCCAAAACCGCCGGTTCATTACTACTCGGTTGGGAACCTTTCCATCTTTTTAGGTTATCCTTTGATTCACCGATTTTACAGATTCATCGTACACTTGCTTTGCTATTTAATTTGCAACCCGGTTTTTTTTAAAGCTTTTTGCGATTCAAAAAAATTGCGTTTCTGAAAATTTAAAATGGGTTAACGGGCAAATTAAACGCAATAGCCCTTTACTTTACTGTTTGTTTGGAAAAAAAATTAATATCAAAAATTTTTTAGTATGCATGATTTTTTTTATTATTAAAGAGTGTGGGGAGGGGTATAATTTTGAGAAAAAAAATGCATGGCTTTTTCTGTGATTTAAAAACAGGGGAAATTTTAAAAACTTTCCTTGTACAGGTACGAGAGGTTTAGGAATGAAAAATTTTACCAAAAAATTTTTGAAAAAAAAAAAAAAAAAAAAGCCTTTAGGATCAAAAATTTAAACCCGTTTTCTTTCAATCAATTTATAAACAGTAATTTTGGGAAAACCAAAAAAGTACTTGCCCCTGATCCAGCACTCAAACAGCAACAAAAAAGTTGAAAAAAGGGTTTTTTGAAAAAAAAGTAAAAGTAAAAAATATAAGGACAATCTTCTGCCAAAGGGTTTTTGTGTTTTCCCCTCAGAATTTTTTTAAAAAAAAATTACAAGGTAATTTTGGTTTCTCCTTTAACGTCGAAGTCGGCCCTCAGTTTTTTCCCGTGTTGGTTAATTTTTTTTTTTTGTTTATGTCCAACCCTTTTTTTCAAAAAAAATGGGGGATGCTGCAGCTTTTTAACTTTGGGACCCTTGTTTTTATTTATTAGGTAAATTAGAAAGGCCCAAGGGAAAATAACCAGGGTTTTGTAAAAATAGGCCCCTTTTTAAAAGGACAAAAATTTTGTTTCTTTTTTTAAAATTTTTTGTTTGGGTCCACCCCTTTTTTCAAAAAACTATAAAAAGGTACAGCTTTGAAAAAAAATTTCACCTTGTTTATAATTATTAGGGAAAAACCCAAAAACTTTTGTATTCAAAGGGGTTTGTTAAAATCACCCCCTTTTTTTTTTTTTTGTGTTTTGTAAGACAAAAAATATCCAAATTTTTTAAAAAAATTTTTTTAAAACGTTTTTGAAACCTTTTTATGCTTAGACAAGAAAACAAATAAATAGTTCATTGGTTACGTGAAGTCAGCCTCGTAAACGAGTCTTGTAACTAAAAACTAAACAACAAAAAGACAGAACAATTCATAACGGATATCATAACACATCGCTTAATGTATAAAACATGTTTGTATGGAACGCCGTTACTGTCTTTTGTAATCACTAAAATCTGTTCTAATGCATATATGTTATTATGTAACGTAACCGCATTCATTATATATTTATATTATATCGTTATACGTTGTACTTTTGTACTTTGACATTTTTGTTTTATTATGTATATATATTTTAATATCAAGTCATAATCTTGTCATTGTGTACATCCATTTTAATTATATGTTCATACCTTTCATAAACTAGTAGTTCCCGATATATTATGTAATGACATGAACCAATTTGATCATGTGATTTGTGTATCTTTTATAATATTTTGTCCTTAATTATTTGTATTTTATTCCTCATATAAAACGTAATATTCTATAGCGCTGGTATTATATGTTGTGTAAACTGTTTTATGAAGTGTAAACATAACTATAATGAAGTGACTATTTAAAGTAGTATTATAGATTTCCTCGACACCGGAAAATAAAAGCACTACCATGAGATAGATAAAAACAGTATCTGCTGTCGTCGACGCGGCTGACCAAATTGCTTCAGACAATAAATTTGTTAGTGCTGATAAATATTATTAAGAAAATAAGATAACTTTTGACTGTGCTAAGACAACACAGAGGAATGAAAACATTTAGCGGGAAACTTGGTACGTACACCACACAATAGATCCAAAATTGTACTATATTTTCATGGCTGCAAAAGACAGTGTCAGCGGTCCATAATTCTGCATTAAAACCAGTATGACACCCAAGAAATCGATGAGGTACTCTTATAATGGCGACACATTTGACTGTATTATGATGGCTCACTGGTGAAGAACATGTTAATGACCTGCTTAAGCTTTTGATAATTGTCTTTCCTAAGGTACATTTAAAATAACCTTAAATGTGCATTTTCTTAATGAAGTTATTAGTTATTACTGCTATAAAGGGGCTTAAACTAGCGTAAATCATATAAGAATTTTATCTGGTACTGCAGATTTTGTATTTGTTTTTAGGGTATACTTTTTCTACAAATACAGACACCTGAACATTCCTGTGTCAATATGTAAGAAAATATTTTAGAAAGCCAGGATATATTGGAACTGTAGACCTGTTAAGGTAATTTGAATACCAGTCGAGTGGTTAGAAATAGTGTTCATTGTATCGTATAATCACACAAAACGTTGTGTATGTACACAGCAACAATATCACTTACACATTGATTAGAAATAATTCGGTGTTCATTGTGTCATGAATTAATTAGACAATTTTAACTTATCCGGCAAGTTCCTGATAACATCCAGAATTAAACAAATGTATTCCTTGATTTAATTTTACAGCTTCTCAAAGATGAATTAGTCATAACAATAAGTGAGGAAGCCAATGTAATTCAGTCTGCACTAGAAGCCATCAAAACAGCTAAAGAACAGTCTGAAGAGAGTATTAGAAAGCTAGCAGAAGAGAAAGAAAAAAGTATTAGAGAACTAGCAGAGGAGACTCATAGTTCTTTACGGAAGCAGAAATCGGACTCGACTTCAGAAGTAGACGCTGCAATGGAACAGGCAATGGAAAAGATGACATCTGCAGTGTCTGCAGCAAAACCGGATCTAAATGAACTTAAACATGGACTTGCAGACCATGAAAATGTATGTATTTGCGTTTCGTGATTACCATTAAATATGAATGTTTTATTTTTTTGCATACTAAATCATAACCATTGACAATAACTTATTTATTTGCTAGTATGTGCCAAAATTGTTCGAATATGTTAACCCTGATCATTTATGAGAAAAGATACTAGCTATATGTGTATGCTACTAAATATTTATAACAGTTGAGGAAGTGAATGAATTACTATTAATTTATATATTAAAATGAATTAATTTCAGAGATTAAGAGCAGTTGAAGCAGAACAAAAAGATTTGCAAAGAAAACAGCTTGAATTGGAACAGCATGTTGCCAAACTGGAAATAGCTGAAGAAAAGCATCATACGAGGATTGAATACCAAAAACAAAAACAAGGTATTTTACATTGTTCAACAATTTACATGTATTATCTGTCTATCATTTAAACGGCAAAAGGCGGAGAATGTGCTTATTTAAACTTATCATTTACATTTATATACCGGTATAAGAAACCCTGGAATACGGTATTTCTGACAGACTTACTGCAAAGACAGACACCTGCAAATATGATTGCTGAAGAAAAAAAATGCCAGAGCTGTTTTGTTTCTTCGATACTATCCGTATCAATTAAAATTTTCAAGTATTACTTGCTTATTTAGAATACTAATATTAAAACGTTTGAATAAGCACCATTTCATAAATTAAACGAAATGTATGTGCCGTTGCATAAAGTGCCATTTTAAAAATATAGTCAAAATCATTTATATCTGTTATTTTTGGAACGCGTCAGTTCTGTTTTATGACGTCATTGAATGAGCAATCTTTGAACTGTTCAACTATTTGTAATTAATTGACTTGTTCAACATTCAAATTATCATAAATATTTTACGAAACAAAGTTCTACAATACGAGGTAAGATATACCTGACAGAATAATGTTCGATTTCATTTACACACTGGATAACCGGCTATCCTGACGCCCGCTGGAAATGTAACCCAGCTGGAAATGTAACCCAGCTGTAAATCGGTAGGTAAAGGTTTTCATTTATTAATCCCCCGCCGTGGCGGAGGGATTATAGGAATGGTCTGCGTCCGTCCTTCCGTCCGTCTGTCCGTCCTTCCGTCCGTCTTTCCGTCCGTCCTTCCGTCCGTAACACTTTCGTGTCCTCTCCATATCTCCTAAACCCCTTGAAGGATTTTCATCAAACTTGAGTCAAATGATCAACTCATCAAGACGATGTGCAGAACCCATGGGTCAGCCTTGTCAGTTCAAGGTCAAGGTCACAACTCAAGGTCAAAGGTTTGAGCCTGCCATTTTGTGTCCGCTCTATATCTCCTAAACCCCTTGAAGGAATTTTATAAAACTTGGGTCAAATGATCACCTCATCAAGACGATGTGCAGAACCCATGAGTCAGCCATGCCAGCTCAAGGTCAAGGTCACAACTCAGGGTCAAAGGTTGAGCCTTCCATTTTGTGTCCGCTCTATATCTCTTAAACCCTTGAAGGAATTTTATAAAACTGGGTCAAATGATCACCTCATCAAGACGATGTGCAGAACACATGAGTCAGCCATGCCAGCTCAAGTTCAAGGTCACAACTCGGGGTCAAAGGTTTGAGCCTTCCATTTTGTGTCCGCTCTATATCTCTTAAACCCCTTGTAGGAATTTCATAAAACTTTGGTCAAACGATCACCTCATCAAGGCGATGTGCAGAACTTATGAGCCATGTCGGCTCAAGGTCAAGGTCACAACTGAAGGTCAAAGGTTTGAGCCTTCCATTTCGTGTTCGCTCTATATCTCCTAAACCCCTTGAAGGAATTTTATAAAAACTTAGGTCAAATGATTACCTCATCAGAACGATGTGCAGAAATTATGAGTCAACCATGCCAGCTCAAGGTCACAGCTAAGGGTCGAAGGTTTGAGCCTTCCATTTGGTGTCCACTCTGTATCTGCTAAACCCCTTGAAGGATTTTCATCAAACTTGGGTCAAATGATCACCTCATCAAGAACTCATGAGTCAGCCATGTCAACTCAAGGTCAAGGTCACAACTGAAGGTCAAAGGTTTCAGCTCTGTATCTCCTAAACCCCTTGAAGGATTTTCATGAAACTTGGGTCAAATGATCACCTCATCAAGACGTTGTGCAGACTTCATGAGTCAGCCATGTCAGTTCAAGGTCAAGGTCACAGCTAAATTCAAAAGGTTTACCCTTTTACTATCCATAGCAGTGGCGGGGATTTAGCTGTCTTTCAGACTGCCTTGTTTCTATTAAAACGAAGCCAGATCTTGCAAATCAACTTGACAGTTTTGTCTAGGAATGATTATGGCTTGCATTTACAATGTCTGGGCCAAAAACGATCGTTATGTTTTGAGATTTGCGCAAATTATTTTCTTTATGAACAGCATGTGAAAACTTTTATCATCTGGTTTAACAGATGTGTCCTTTCGGAACACTTGTGTAAAGTTTCCGGGTTCTATGTTATTCCTGAAAAAGTATATTAGCCGTTAAATAGGCATGGTCGAGAAAAAAAGACTGTCGAAAACGGCCGCTAGTGCTGTCGTTGAACTCGGATGTTAACATTTATAGACTATCCATTAACTCCGATGATTTTCAATACTTTTGTATGTAAAATGTATTACTGGCAGTCATTTGACGGAAAATAATTATTTTTTAAAATGGCACTTTCATTTCAAGAGGCTTTAGGACTATATTCCTTCACATGCGGGCTGAAATTTAACCTAGTTCACGCGTTCTTGCCATTTTCTGCCATGCGAAAGCCAGCCATATACTTTTTGCAGTTAAACCGAAGCATTATAGTACATATTGCCATTTTGCCAGCTTTTGATGGTGGAGGAAAACCACTACAGGTGCCTCCGGGCTACTACAGAAAGTAATTTCACCTCGGGTTTTGCAAGTGTAAATGATTGCTTTTAGTCGTCAGTCCTTTGAATTTCATTTGAAGAATTCAGTATCTTTAATGAATCTTAAATGCCCGTTGTTGTTTTGAAAAGTGTTCTCAGGTCGGTGCTTGATAGGTGTATAATCTTATTTGCTCATACATAATTATTTAATTGCTCCTAATGTAAATCTGCCATTCTGTTTTTTCATAAATACCTTTACAACAAATACCAGTTTATTCATGGTCTGAAACTGCAAGTTGTTGATGTATAGGCAAACGATTGAAAACGACTGCTTCAAATCTAAATAAGCAGATGTTTGAAGTTTAAAAATAAATACTTAAAAATCAGTCCATGCATGTAGAATCAGAGCCTGGACAAGACACTGCGGGCGGACGGACAGACGAACGGACGAAAGGAACAAAGCAACTTCTAGACTCTAAACCAAAAGGACAACAATGATAATGAAATCAACCAGAATTACTCGACATGGCAATAAGGACCATACATAAGTATATACAAACTGTTTACTGACTGCAAGTGTACACATTTTACACGAATGAAAGATGAAAGAAATCGCAAAAGCACAGACAGACTAAACAGATACAAAACATACATAAAGAAGAGACACAACAGGGCATATAACATGTCTACAAGACAGCTTTTATACTTTTATAGAGCTGTATTCTCGACAGCCGACAGCTGACTTCATCGACTGCCCATTTCAAATACAGCGGCCGTTTTCGACAGTCTTTTTTCTCGACCATGCCTATTTAACGGCTAATATACTTTTTCAAGAATAACGTAGAACCCGGAAACTTCACACAAGTGTTCCGAAAGGACACATCTGTAAAACCAGATGATAAATGTTTTCACAGGTTGTTCATAAACTAAACAATTTGCGCAAAACTTTGGACTTTTGCTCGATTTTTCAAACTGAAGAAATTGTTATCGAATATCTCAAAACATAACAATCGTTTTTGGCCCAAAAAAAAATGTAAATGTAACCCTTTTGGCATTCCTTGACAAAACTGTCAATTGATTTACAAGAACTGGCTTCGTTTTAATAGAAATAAATGAAAAACTTTACCTACCGATTTACAGCTGGGTTACATTTCCAGCTGGGTTACATTTCCAGCGGATGTCAGGATAGCCGGTTATCCAGTGTGATTTACAAGCCCAATTATTCGCAAGTAAAAATACCTCACATAAATACCCATTGCAAATTACCCATTAGTTTAACTTGAAAGATAAATTATATCTCCCATTGATTTAACGCCTCGTGCGCAGAATCTTTAGTTTTGTTTTCTTCTTTTTTGTTTCTTTTTTGTCTTGATTTCTTTGCGACTGTGATATGATCCGTTATTTCATATCGCATACGCAGCAGCACTATCATGGTTTTGGCGCATGTGATCTTATTTTGTATTTGCATATTTCCCGATGGAAAATATGATACTTCCGCATTGATGAAAAGACTGCAACGATCAACGTTGACTGGGCGGTTATATTATCAAAAACTAAATGAAATTGTTTTGTGTCCATGCATGTGTATTGAGAAGTATGAAACTATTTTTGTATAGTCATTCACTTCCCCTATCTGCACCATCCTTTTCCCTTACAATATCGCTCTTTAGTTTTGGTATCCCTCCCCCTCTACTACGAGTAACCTTTCGAGTCTGCCTCTATTTTTTGGTGTCGAAATCATAAGGCGGTACGAGATTGATTTTTCCTGCTTATATGTGTAGATTTGTGAGTTTTTGTGTCTAAAGCGGGGTCCTAAAGAGTTCTTGCATCTTGTACTTGTCTGTTTATCAATGTTAGCTAGTAGGATGTGATTATGTATGTTTACTCTTGGTAAATGAATGTCTGTGCTATTGTGGTTTACGTTGTAGTGTAACTATGATTAAGGACGTAGCATTCCCTTTGTATATTCATCATTGCTCCTCCTCCACCAGTTTTTACCCATTATTCCTTCCTCCTCTACTATCTATATTTTGAATAAAATTTAAATGTACTTGCTGGGTTTTTGGCTCACCTGAGCCTAAGGCTCATGGTGAGAATTTGTGACCGCTCAATGTCCGTCGTGTGACATGTGTCGTGTGTCTGTCGACATTCTCTAAAATATCTTCTTCTTGAAAACCACTGCGCAGAATTACACCAAATTTTAAAGGAATAATCCTTGGGTGGCCCCCTTTCAAAATTATTCAAAAAATTGAATTCCATGCAGAACTCTAATTGCCACGGCAACCGAAAGAAAAAACTTTAAAAATCTTCTTGTCCAAAGCCACAGGGCCCAGGGCTTTGATATCTGGTGTGTAGCATCATCTAGTGGTCCTCTACCAAGATTATTCAAATTATCCCCTAGGGTCAAATATGGCCCCGCCCCGGGGTTATACATAGACTTGTATAGGAAAAAAGTTTAAAAATCTTGTTTGAAACCACAACACTTAGACATTAGATATTTGGATTGTAGCATTGACTTATGATCCTCAACCAAAATTGTCCAAAGTGTACCCCTGGGATGAAAAGAGGGGGTCCCATGTTTTATATAGACTTATATAGGGAAAAAAATAAAAATCTTCTTGTCTGAACCCATACGACCTAGGCTTTTGATATATGTAATGTTGCATTGTCTAGTAGTCATTTACCAAAACTGTTCAAATTATGCCCCTTGGGTTAAAAGAGGCCCTGCCCTGGGGTCACTTAATTTTTATGTGATTTATATAGGAAATAATACCTAAAAATCATTTGATCCTATTTCCAAGACTGTTAAAATATTATTACCTGACTTGACTGTGACCTTGACCTACTGACCTACTTTCTTGTTTTTTAAGATACAGGCTTGAAATTTTGATGACGTACACAGTTTTGTACGTCAATCCTAATACTGAATTTCATTGACTATGAATGTGACCTACTGGTTTTCTTAATATTTTATCATCAGTTTGACATTTGAAACCAAAGGAGCTCGTGGTTGGGAACGCAGATTTTTCTGCCTTATCCGGCCTTTATGTATTGACAGAGCTTACGGCCTTTACAGATATGATCCAAATTTTCCATAATCTCAGCTTTAAAAAAGTACTCACAAATTCGGGTATACTAAAAAAATCATCACCGTTTTTCGAACGTTACTGCTGTTTATATCGGCATTGACATAAAAACCAGGATGAATACCAAACAGGGAAAGCCCCGTTCAAGAAACGCAGCAACCTGAATTACGCGCATACATGTAGGGTTTTATCATTACGTGAACGTGCTGGCTGCGTCTATCATATCGCTTGAAAATGCATGAACATTCTTTACAAATTAAGTGTTCTCTTGTAACGAATCGTACTATTTGTTTCTATTTTTGTTCTACTTTTAACAATTATAAATCATTTAACTCATTGTGTTTTTTGCCCGGGAAAAACGGTTTAAAACCCTAGTATTTTTAGAAATTTAAAATAAATTTTAAACATTCCTGAGAGGGAAATATAAAAATTTTTCCCTTCCTTTAAATATGAATTTTTGACCTCTACAAAATCCCACTTATATATCGAGGGTGAACATTGTTCATTCCCACCCTCGCGGGGGAATTTTCCAAATGTGACTTTTTTTGGTGGGAGGGTCAAATTTAGAGTATTTTTTAAAGCTTCACTATAGGTAAATTGTGAAAAAAATTTTCATAAAATTTTGGGGTAGATTAAAAGGGGGGTTTTTGAATACCCAAAATAAATATTTTGGGCTCTGCGGACAAAACAATTTTTGCATGTACAATATTTTGGGGTTTTCAATAATTTTCACTCCCAGTGTAATATAAATTTTAAATTAAACTTGTATTTTCCCGGCATCTAGTTTAAAAACCCAACTGAAACAGGTTGTTATAAAATTTAAAATTCCCAAATTTCCCAAGTACACACTTTAGGTCCAGTGAGATCGGCATAAATAAAGAATGAAGAAAGGGTTTGGGGTTTTTACGGCGAACGACACAAAAAGGTCATAAAATGGGCCGAAAAAATTTTTAAATTTGGATTACGTTAATTCCCAAAGCTTTAAAAAAAAACCATTGAAGTAAAAGGTAAAAACAAAAATAGTGTAAAAAATAAAATTGCAAAATTTAAAAAATTAAAAAAAAGCGGTGTTTAAATAATAAAATTTTAAGGTTCTATTTTTGATTTTATACCTTTTTTTTTTCCAAAAACCTGAAAAAATTTTGCCCGGCCCCTAAAAATTTTGCTCGTACACTCTTTTAGAGATTCAACATTGTAGTATAAAGTTCCCGCTGGGGGAAACGAAGTCTATACAGTCGATTAAAATATTTTAATAGAAAAGTGGTTTTTGGGACAGGGTTTTAACTTAAAGGTTGATTTTTCATTGTTCAGCCAAATCCCGAATGAGTCCCCCCGAGAAAGACCAAATTCGAAAACCGGGGAAAAGAACAATTTCCCTTTCCTTTTGCAAAAAAGATCTTTTTCCCCTTGGGTCCCAATTTCACCTAAAGTGGGTTTAATTTTTTCACGAAGTTTATTGAACGAAGCATTTTTTCCACGAGGACTGCCATTTAGTTAAAATGAAATTTGTTGTTTATTTGCCCCTTAAAAACAGTATAGGGGAAAATTTTCAATTTAGATTGATTAATAAAAGTGATTTTTTTTTGCGGCAGTATCGCATTTTCCTTTTCCATAAATCCCAACCCTGACTAGGAACCCAACGATATGATGGACTTTTTAAAAGATAGTTCTTTAAACCCCTGAGGAGAATTTTTGAATGAGGGGTTTTTTTCTTTAAATTTACTTTTGTGTATTGTTTGTTTACAAAAAAGTGAGTCGGAAAAAAGAAAAAACTTTTTTCTTATATTCTAAATAAAATTGGGGCCAAAAATTAAAATTTGTTTTTGCTTCTGCTAAAAAATTTTGTAGCGTTTTTTGGGTAAACGAAATTTTGATTGATGCAGATGGCTAAGGGCGGCACTCCAACCTTAAATCATCTTTTAAAACCATCTGTAAAAATAAAAAAATGATTTTTGAAACCGATTGATTTCTTTAAATAATTTGGACTTGAATTTTTCCGGTTTGTTTCTTTTTGCCTTTTTCCCAATCCCCGGTTTTTTCATATAAAAAAGAAATTTTGGGGAAAAATTAAAAATCCTTGGTGGGTATTCAGAACAAAATTATCTTTACACATGAAATTCAAAATCTTTTTTCCTCATAGAATTATCAAGGGGGAAACCCAAAAGGGTTTTTAATTTGTTTTGGTTTTCTGTATACAAAATCGGGGTTTTTGGGGTTTTTAAATATGTTTTTATGAGGGGGTTGGATTTTTTGGGGCAGCTACCCTCAAGCATATTGAAATGACATTTTTTTCACCCCTCTATAAAGGGAGGGTTCTTTTTGTTTAACATAAAAAGCTTTCCCCAGGGGGATGTTCTAAATGCGAAAACAAACAAAAAGGGGGGGTTAATAAATAGTATCCACACGAAAAAAACGTTTTTCCCTGGCTGAACCAAAAAAACAAAACCGTAATCTACTTGGTCGAATAAAAGGGCTCTTTAAAAGTCTTAAAAAAACCTTTTCCCAAATCTGCCCCCCAAATCGTTTTTTGAAATTATTTTTTAAAAGATTCAACGTTTCAAACTTTTGGGCCCTTTCGGGTTTTTATGTGTGGTTTAAAAAAAAAGTTTTTTATCAAAAATAACACCAAAAAATTTTCCCTTGTCAACAAGGGGTTTTTTTGAAACCATTTAGAAACAGCTCGGGGGGTCACAATGTTTTTTTTCCCGAATTGACAAAAGTGGACACCCTGATTTTTTGTTGGGGAAAATTTTTAAAACCCATTTTCCAGGCCCATTTTTGAACTTTGTTCAAACCGCTGAAATTTGGGCTTTTAAAATTCGAAACGCATTTTTTTTTGAACGATAAAAAACTTAAAAAGGGTCAAAATTTTTATAATGAACAATCTACCCCCGGGTTACAAACATTTCAAAAATTTTAAAAAAATTTTTTGATGCAAAAAAGTGGACAAAAAAATAGAACCTTTGGAATTCCCTGTTTTGCTCAAAAGAGTCAAAAAGGGTAAAACCCAAAACACGTACTTTAAAGGGCACAAAAAAAATTGGGGGGATAAAATTTTGGGAAGACGCCCTTTAAAAAAAACCCTTTAAGTCTTTTAAGCCCTTCAAATACCATTTTTTCCATGAGTGCATAGGTTTTTTTCAAAATCGAAAAATACAGACACAAAATGCTCTTTTTTAAAAAATGCACCCACAAAAAAAATTTTCCCCAGCCCGAACAAAAAGACAGTTGTGCTGCCTGCTTCGAAAACCGTTTAAAAGTTTGAAATTTAAAGGCCTTGAGATTAAAGATCCCAAAACCCTATTTCTAGATTTTGGATCAAAACGTTCTAGCTTTTTTACATAAACAACGGTAAGTGCAATCGGTCTATAATTACGGGGTTAGGGCTATTTTTCCCCGGGGTTTTTGGGTATTGGAATAACTATAGCTTCTTTTCCGGGAATCGGGAAAAATCCCATTTTCCATGAATTTTAAAAAATTTAAAGTAGGAGGTTAATGATTCTTGTGGAAAAAATTTTTTTAAAAAGGTTGAAAGAATTTGGCCCGGGACCAGCTGCGGTATCGTGACTTTTATCAAAACGTCAAGCAATTCTGTGAGTGAAAAAGATTTTTTTAATAATCTTCATCATTATTTGAATAAAAAAATTTAAAAAGGTTTGTTTCTTTAGTCGTTTTTATTTTTTTAAAAACCTTTTTTTTATCATAATTGTTTGATGAAGTTTTTTTGAAAAATTTTTTCCAAGGGTTTTGGGGAAAATGTCCTCCTTGCTAGATGAAAATTGACGGGGCTTTCTTTTTTAAGTTGGGAAAATTTAAGTTTTTCCTTTTCCACTTTTTTTGCAAATCTTTTCCCCCGACTTTTTTAACCGATAAACCTAAAAATTAAGTTTTGAAACGTTGAATGCCATGATTTTTTTTTTTGCTTGTTTTTATTTTTCTCGAGCTTTTGTTTTCTTAAATCCTAAATGATTGAAAGGTTTTCTTTCGTCGGCCGTATTTTTGAATTTTTTAATGGCCGCCTACTTTTTCAAACAGCAGTCTTAAAATCATCTTTATACCAAGGCTTTTTTTTTTTTTTTACCATTTCTTGAATTTTTAGGAAGGGACTTGTCAGCAAAATCGGAAGAAGAACTGAAAACCCAATCAATGGATAAAAAAAAAATTAGAAAAAATTCCCCAAAAAGTAAAAATTTTTTTTTACATAGGTTTCAAATTGTTTTCCAAATTCACTTTTTTTAAAATTTAAATAGGGAAGGTGGTCTGAGGGCAGAATTAAAGTATTTGAAAAAATTTAATTTGGGAAAAATTTGGTAAATTACCATGAAAATCATCCAACATTTCCATTAAAAATTCAAAAAGATGTTGGGTTTGACAAATTGTCAAATCAACAAAAGGAAAAATTACCTGTTGCAGGATGAAGATACGTTTTGGATTGCCCCTTTTAATAAAGAGGGGAAAATTTTTTCAATAAAAGTTTCAAATTTAAATTTTTTCCCCTAGGTTGCTTTCAGAAAAAAGCCCCCCAAAATTTATGATGACCCTTAAAAAAACCCAAAAGCCCAAAAAGGTTTTTGGGAATTGTTTTATAAGAACATCAAGTTTTTTCCAAAATTTATTTATATTTGGGGGTTTTGAAAAACGAAAAAGATATAATCGGTTTGAGGGAAAAGTTACGTTTTTTTGCAAAAAAAATTTTGGGTACTTTTATTTAAACAATTTTTTTTTGGCGGACATGCATTTTAAATTTTAATAATAAAAGGGACCACCCGACGCCCTATCATGTTTTGTGTTTATGAAGGTTTTTACACTGAAAAATTTTTTAAAACTATTTTTCCGTTTCCTTTTAAAAAAGTTTTTACTAAGGCACATAAGTTAAGGAAATTTTAAATTTTATACGGAAGGGAGAATTTCCCCCATAAATTTTCTTTAAGTCCACGGCAAATTCCCCTGGAAAAATTTTAAATTTCCTTTTTCAATGGGGAAAAAAAAAATTTTTAAAAGACTGGAAAAAATTAAAATTTTTGTGTTTCATTTAAATCCCGGAGGGGAACCCCTTTTTATTTTTCCCCCCCTTTGTGGGGGTTTAAAATGGGCGGGGGAGATAATGGGGATGTCATTTATTTTTCCCTGTTTTTTCCGGGTTTATATCATGAGGGGAACCCGGGTTTGGGGGTTTTTATGGGGTTTAAATTTTATTTCCCCTTTTCCCAAAACCCCTCATTTTCCAAAAAAATTTTTTGTTTTGGGTTTTTTGACTCACCCCCCCTTTTATTAGTTTTTTTGAAGAAACGTTTTGTCGTGACACGGCCCCTCCTTTAAAACTTAGGAAAATTTTTGTATAGCTGGTGGGGAGTGGTTTGGGTTTTGCCCGCGCCCTTTGAAATTGAGATGCCTTAAGGTTTTGCTGGTCTTTTTGGGTTTTTAAATTTTGGGACCCGAAGTTTGGTTGGGGTTTTGTTTTAAACAGTCATGAATTTTGTTTTGGGAAGGCATCAATGCAAATGTGTTGATTTTTCTAGAGACAGTTTAGTTATTGATGAATAAGTTTTTAAAGAAAAGTTTTGGGGATGTAAAAAAATTTTGGCCCTTGGCAATTTGTTTGCTTCTGGAAATCCAAAGCCCCGTGTGGGAATTTTTACATGAAGAACCCTCCTTTTTGATTTTTCCCTTTCTTTTCAAACACGAGACTTGGCTTTAAAAGTTTTGGGTCGTTGCAGTTCACACCCAAACCCAAAATGGGCACTACAAGTGTGTGGTCATGAGAATGTTTCCCTCCTTTCCCCCATTTTGGGCCCAAATGGGAATCGCCTTTGCAGGTTTTTCCCCATTGTGCCCAAAACTTAAAAGCAATAAAAGCCCTTTAAAAGGATTTTGGAAAATATGTTGTAACTTTTGTGGGTGAGGTATCCACTTTTTTCGAATGAAGGAAAGAAACGGAGTGCCAAAAGTAAGAAAAATTTGTAAATTTGTGTGGAATTTTTTTCCTAAAAACCCTTTATTTTTATAAAGTCTAGCAAACAGTGCATGTTGATCGAAAAGGGCCCTTTCACAATCTTGTCTCCGAACCCCCGCAAGGTCAAAAAACGAATTTACCCCCCTTGAGGGTTAAAGTTCGGGTGGGAAAAGCACTTACATTTCCCGGGTTTTAAAAAAGAAGTTACCGGGAAAATAAATTTCCTGAATTTTGAGGCTTTCCCAATTCAACAAGCCGATCACCAGTTTGCAGTTTTTTGACTGATTTCGGGACACCAGCAAACCTTCGAGTTTTTTTCAATTTTAAATGGCGAAAGGGGTTTTACATTTTGAATGCTCTTTTCCCGTTTAAATGGATCAAAAAAATCGCGGGGAAAAGCCCTGTTTTGGGGTGTAAGGTCGGTGGGGTTCTCACCTTCCGTTTCCGTCAGGAAAACTGTTTCGGTATGCGGGCGTTTTTTTTTGGTTTTTTCCCTTTAAATGTTTCAAATTCGTTTTACTCGCAGCCCCCACCCGCCGCGGGCCAACAAGGGAACATGAAAAAAGAGCGGATATCCAGTCATACAAGTTTGGGTTTCCCGTAGTGATATATCCCGGCCCGGTTTTTTTTTCAATCGTTCATATCACCTTTTAAAGCGAAAAGCAAAATGGGGTTCAAGGGATTGTTACTCTAAACCCAAAAGATTGGGCCCCAAGGGCCCCCGCTTTTTTAGGAAACTAGATTGAAGTAATATTAAAATATATTTTAAATACATTTGTGGTGAACCCTAAAATGAAGTTTATTGAGCGCAGTAAAAAATGACCCAAAACAGCAGAGTAAAGACAGGTTTTTTTGTAACGTATTTTGGGGGGGGGGGGAAAGTTGGTTTGTGAAAAAATAAAAATTTTTTCAAAAGATGCCGTTTTTTAAATAAGCAATTTTGAAAATTTAAACGTAAAGGGGAGATTTTTCCTTGGGGTTTTTATGGGCTTGCCCATTGATCGTATCGGGCCCCCAAAACGACCCCAAAAAGTCTACACCCAATTAGAGGCCCAAAAATGTGTATTGGGACCCAAATCCCGGGGAAAAATTTCGCCAAAACAAAAAAGTTTCGCATATCTCCCCGGGGGAAACATGGGGGACCTTTAAAAATCCCGGGCCCTCCTCCCGGCTTACGGGGGCCCCCACCCCACGGCAAAAAAGGTGGCCCCCCA
This sequence comes from Mercenaria mercenaria, assembly GCF_021730395.1. Taxonomy (NCBI): domain Eukaryota; kingdom Metazoa; phylum Mollusca; class Bivalvia; order Venerida; family Veneridae; genus Mercenaria; species Mercenaria mercenaria. The sequence goes on along the minus strand of NW_026462429.1, from coordinate 3,872 downwards.
TTTTTTGGGGGGGTCGTTTCCCCCCTGCATGGGAAACAGCCACAAATTTTTTATCCCCCCCCCGGCAAGGGCAGGATTTTTTAAAAATGAAAACACCCAAAAAAAATGAAAGGGGACCAAACTTTTTACAGAAAACATTTAAAAAAGATAAAATTACTTTTAAAAAAGTGGCTTTCAGGGTTAAAATTTCCAAATTTGGAGTATTTGTAGCTTGATTTTTTTTTATTTTGATGGTTCTTTTTTTGCTCATCTTAGCAATGCTAAAATTGTCTCGTCCCGTTTTTGTTTTTCTGTCTGTCCAAAATTTTTTTTTTTTAAGCGTTTGAGGGGGTATTTTCAATTGATCTTCATGAAATTTTGGGCGGGGAAAAAACATCCTTGAAAGTTAAACTAGGGGCAAGTTTGAAAATTTGGGTTTTCTGAAACTATTTTCACCCAGATCGAATCAAAGAGAACATTGTGTATTTAATAGAAGCTGTATTTTTCAACAGATCTTCATGAAATTTGGTAAAAAAATGATTGCCTAGATAAAATCAAAGCAAAAATTTTAAAATTGGGGTTTTCTGGGGTCAAAAATAGGGCCCTAAGCAATTTAAAAAAAAAAAACCTGTGTATACGTCAAATCAAAAAAAAAACTTGTGCAAGGGGATTGAGGCTATTTTTTTCAATTGATTTTCATTTAAAATCCCCAAAACGAAGTTTTTTTGATGGGGGGGGGTATAAAGGAGTTTAACTTTGGGGGGTTTGTCCGGGCGGTCCATTGGGTTTTTTTGGTTTTCCCGGGTGGGTAACTCATGAAAGGGTTTACCCATTTAAATAAGTTTGGTACACAGGTGTAACATCAGAAAATACCCGGGCAAGTTCGAATTTTTAAGTCAAAATAGGACAAAAGGGCAGGGGTTTCTGTAACCCGAACAGTTTTAAAAGGTTTCCCGGGGGATAATTGGGGAACGTTTTGGGCCCAAAGGGAAAAAAAGGGGTAACATTAAGAAATGCAGATCAAGTTTGACGGTTAGGGCGGAGGTTTAAGTTCAAAAGGGCACAGTGACTCGGAACCGTTAAACGGTTTCCAAAGTTGCTTTTAGAAAAAAATTTGTCCCGGAATTTTTAATTTTTTTTACACAGGTGAAAAATTGGGTAAAAACCGGAAAAATGTGACTGAGGCCCAGTTGGTCAAAAAAACAAGGGGCCCCTTTCCCCAAAAAATTTTTTAAAAGGTTTTTCCCAAAATAAGTTTAGAACGTTTTGGCCTAGGATCATAATGTGTTAAAATTTAAAAATGCAGATCAAGTTTCGAAAAGTTTTAGGGCTGTTGGGGTTTAAGTTCAAGGTCACAGTGGGCTCGGAACAGTTTTAAAAGGTTTTTCCCGATGATAGCTTGAGAACAAATTTGTCCAGGGGAAAAATAAATTTTTTTTACAAGGTTTTAACATGAAAAAATACAGAAAAAAAAGTGACTGAGGCCCAGAGGTCAAAGAAACAAGGTCCAATAACACAAACAGTTTTTAAAGGTTTCAGGGTGATAACTTGGGGAAAAGCTTGGGCCAAGGGTTAAAAGGGAAAATTTTATTTAAAGGGGAAAAGGTTTTTTGACCAGCAATGAACTCAAAAACTTTGGGTCAGTAGGTCACAGGGCAAAGGTTTTCAGTGACCCGGGAAAAATTTTAAAAATTCCAAAAAATAACTTCAGGCCTTTGGAACCCAGGTAACGAAACTTAATAGGGAATTTGGGGGCATGACCATTTAAAGGCCTTAGTGATTTTGGGGTTTTTAAAAAGGGCAAAGGGAGAGTAACCCCAATTTATTTTAAAACCCTTTTTTTGGAAAAAAACTTGAGAAAAGCTTGGGGGCCTTGGGTCTTTAAATTTCATAGAGAGGGTTTAACCCTGGGCCGGGAGATAACCACAATTTAATTTTTTTGGTTGTAGGGCCAAAAGGACAAACATGTTTAGCTTTTGACATTGCCTTAAATTTTTTGACAAGGCCCTTTGTGGGGGTAAAATTCGTTTACTCCCGTGAAAACTCTAATTAAAAATTTTGGGCCCGAAAAAATTTTCCTTGATAAAAACTAGGCCCTTTTTTTTAAAAAGGGTCATCTTGGGGCAAAAAATAGGTCCCCTAAAGTCAAATCAAAGAAAAAATCGGTTTTGCGAAAAAGAGGTTATTTTCAATCGATTTTTCATGAAATTTTGTCAAATGATTGCCCTTTTTTGGGAAATATAGGTCGAATTGAATATAGTTATTGGGGTTTTTAAAAAATAGGGCACGGGGGCAAATAAAAAAAAAAAACCTTGTGGTATGGTAGAAGGGGTATTTTTCAATTGATCTTCATGAAATTTTGGTCCAAAAATTGCATTGTTTAAAACAAAGGGCGAATTTTTTAAAAAAGGATTATCTAGGGTCAAAAAAATTTTTCACTAGGTCAAAAAATAAAATTGTGTATGCCCAAAAGGGGTGTATTTAAAAAAGTGATTGCCTTGGGCCAAAAATAAGTGCCCATTTTTTTTCTATAAATCTATGGAAAACAAAAAAAAATCTTTTTAATAAAAATTAATTTTGAAGTGTGAAAAACTTAAATATGGTCAATTTTAAATCATGAAAAACATTTTTGGGTCATAGTGTTTATTTCTTTCATGTAATGATAAAACTTAAGGACTTGTGTAGAATTGTTTTAATGTTACTGTGGATGATCAAAAAAGATGGCACTGACTGTGGTAAGTGTCAAAGTTGACAGTCTGAAAGTTCAAACACTGAAATTTTACACTGTGTTAGTCAATTGAAAGGGTGTTTTCAAATTTGAGTATTATTTAGACAAAATTCAGAAACAGACTTGGCTCGAAAAACACTGCAAAACGTGTGTTCAGTTACAGAATGCTTTGTGATAATGAAGAACTAGACTGGTTGACTATCTTTTCAGAAATATTTTTTTTAGAAAACCTATCATATGTTAAGCAAAATCTAGTTGTAACCTAGCGAGATCTAACTATAAATGTTGAAAGGTGTTTACTTTCACATATAAATATTTTTTGTGTAAATAACCCATAGTTTTGTTACTGAAACTGTTCTGTCAGCTTCCTATCACTTCACCAATGGTATCCAAGTAAGTTAAAGTAAAACTTAATGTAAGAATTAGCTTACATTTTATAACATAGAAACTCAATTGTTTTGGAAAAAAAAACAGAAAAACTTCTTATTGCCTAGTATTACCCTCTTCATTCATTTATAGGAGCATTGCCCAACCCGGGAAAGGCGGGTTTACCCGCCCTAGGCGGGCAGTCGCCAACGCTGTATCTAAGATTGCCCAAGTTCAAACTCAAGCGACCACATTTTTAGTTCCATCTTAATGAAAATTGGCCAGGATATTTGTTCCATGAAATCACTAGGTCAAAGATGTTAACACTGTTATGGTGTATTTCTCAGTGAGCAACCCATGGTCATCTCGGCTATCTTGTTAATAAATACAGCAAATACTTACTGTCTTTGGGCGCTTGGAATATAACCATATGATACATGCAATAAACAAGAGCTCAAATTATATTTTGTCTGCGCCATACCTTTTCAAAAATCATCGAGGCTTAAATAAAAGTATGCAATACATACTTTGATAGAGGCAACACGTAATATCTGACGTTAGCCCGTCCGAGAATGAGTTGGGATAAACACCTTTATCACAGAACGTAGGTAAGGGAAACTTATGGTTTTGTTCTGATAGATGCGTTTTAAGGGGATGCATATTGCTAAAGTTCATACAGAAATGAGAAAGGGAAGCATATTCAAGGAATTAATAGTGGAAAGATAAAAAGCCTTATATTCCTAAATTGATATAATATTGATGGACACCTATACTATTCAGTCCTTTGTGGATAAGGATC
>NW_026462428.1:0-65002 GCF_021730395.1 Mercenaria mercenaria | reverse complement strand
CAGGAGGGGTAGAGTTAGACATCTTTAAAAATACTGAGTTACATGCGGTAAAAGTTCTCTATTTTGCCTTCATTCTTTAGATTACATATTGTGGAAGAAATGCAGGTAGGTTTTACTATTGCCCCAAGGTTATTTTTGAATGAAGTGAGCAAAATTCAAAACAGACCCAGAGGATTCGACCTTAATTTTTCAATGTTGGAGTTAGAATTCTGTCTCATTAAATCTGTTTACTTGAGGCACCCTAGACAAAAATGATTTTTACAGTTTTATTTTGTGTTTTATAATTGTTTAACAATAGTTTGATGTTTCTTTTATCAAAATTAATGCTGTAATGAATTTTCTGCAAACGTTTTAGATAGTGGCCATCATATTGAATTTTGTCTCTTCTTGAGCGTAAGGAAATACCATAAATTATACAAAATTTACAGAAAACGGCACGGTAAAAGTTGTTTAAAATTTGCGACACAGTGTGAAACATGGTCAACTTTAAGAATATACCAAGAAAATGCCATTTTTTAAACATTACTATTAGGGGTCCAATACCCCTTCTTTCTTGGAAATAAATCGATACTACAGCCAAAATTGTTCTTTTCTCAACAAACTGCTATCAATATTCAATAGCATATAATACCTCGTGGGAAATATTTGCCAACAGAGATTTAAAAAGCACCTGTCATCCTTCTCACACCAGCATGACGTAGTTTAATTTTTACGTCACTCTTTATCACACATTCCAGCATAAATCTGCTGTTCTTGTCACTTTTCGGGGGAGTTTCAGCAGGAGAGTAAAGAGAATCTCTCGCTCACGTGCTATTATAACACCTTTTTATATACGCGCGTTCCGTGGCAAAGCATAAACGTATTACGGCCCCAAAACGGATAATTCAAAAGGAAATGACGTCAAAGTGAAAAAAAACAACGTACTGTAGACATGGAAATTCAACGTTGAGGGACAATATATTCATTTTCTTGGTTTTAACGCGTTTTATGCTAGTTAGCGCATGTTCTTTTTGTGTTATAAAGTTTAGATTTGAATTAACCCTTGCCGGGCCTCAGTATAAACGAGCGCGTGCAATGACGTCACGCGACCCGCCAGACAAAATATTTGCTATTTAGAGTACACAACTTTAGGGAAGGGCAACTTTTTTCTACTCACCTCAGCTTGTTGTTTTTTGCCGACTTTGTTGCTAACGCAAGTGCTTGTGATAACACAGGTGCGTTCTCAAGCATCTGACTCGAAAAAAAAGCTTTAAAGTGGGTGGCCGAATATTTACGACCTGACCGAATTTACGACTCGAACCAGTAGATAGTTTCTCTTGCTGTTCAGTATATGTTCTATAATATTTTCTGTTTATATAATTGTTGAGTAATATTCAGTTTCTAGGCTTAAATGATTGATTACGTAACTGGTACTTCCTTTGGCTTCTTTTGATTTCTCCTTTGATTGACATATAGCAGTTAGCACCTTGTTAGTATTTCCTGTATCAAGGAACTGACCAGCTGTTTGAAGTTTAACTATACTCTGTCTTTGTGTTCCTATCAGTTAGAAAAAGTATTTTGTCCAAACAATATCTTAAGACACACTTAGTGGTCAATTGGCATTTGTTTGGACATGTTTTTGTTTGTTTTTATTTCATATAAATTAACCATAATTAGCCAAAAAATGAATTTAAAAGTTCAAATATAAAACCTTTATTTGATGAATTTCCAGAATTAAAAGTAGATATTTGACATGTGTTTACAATAACCAGGCTTCAGAGATAGATTTTGTTTGTTTTTGTTTTGGGTTTAACGCCGTTTTTCAACAGTGTTTCAGTCATGTAACGGCGGGCAGTTAACCTAACCAGTGTTTCTGGATTCTGTACCAGTACAAACCTGTTCTCCGCAAGTAACTGCCAACTTCCCCACATGAATCAGAGGTGGAGAACTAATGATATCAGACACAATGTCGTTTATCAAATAGTCACGGAGAACATACGCCCAGCCCGAGGATCGAACTCACGACCCCGCGATCCGTAGACCAACGCTCTACCTACTGAGCTAAGCGGGCGGGTTAAACAGAGATAGATGTCTGTATAAACAACTTCTAAACAGATAATAGTACGTAGACAGTACTGCAAAGTACGTCTAACTTGTACAGTATAAAGCGGTAAAGGGCATAGAAAGATAGGCGGGACGAGAATGTTTCGAGGGATTAATACACATTCATACGACCTTTCACTGACCCATACGACACTCGCTACGTCACTGTATGATATATTACTAGGTATTTTTTTTTTATTATATATATAATTAAACAAATACAAAATAATAAGTTAGGGAGATAGACACTGTACGCCGTTAATATAAATGAAACAAATAAAACACAATCTGCAAACACAGTAAAATGTTTCCAGGGTTACGCATTCCACTCCTTTAAGGAAATGACTCCTGACATTTCAATATAATAAATTCTACAAAATATAAATTCAGTTTGTCAAACATTTTATCTAGAATCATTTTCACTCTATGAAATAATTAAGCATATGATTAATGTTAGCTGCAGGACATGCCAAAGCATACCTCCTCTCGTACTCTTGTGAGGGGAGATTATACGATCACTTATATCGCAATATCTTGTAAGAGTTTTCTCCCTTATATTGAACAGCACTGTAATACATTCTGATGCGCTATGTATATTCATCTCGAAACTTCAAGATACGATACAGTTTTATTGGTTAAAGTTTAAAACAATAGTAAAAAAAAACAGAAAAACTCTCATTTGTCATATTTCAGAAAACAACGCATGATCCTGAAAATAAATACTTGTACTTCTCTACCAAATAAATACCTGCAAAGAAATAAATTCAGAATTATCAGACACAATTATGTTCATCTAATCTGTAAACCTTAAAACATGTACAAAGGTATCAAACAAGGAAAATCTCGAAATTCGGTCTGGTCTCCACTTGCACGGGAGTTACTATAACGTTGCGGTGGCTCTCTGCTTTTAACGGGGCAAGGGCTCGGATGCGGAGGTACAAAGGTAGTATTGAAACAACGGTGTCCTGTGTGGTCCAAGCTTATTGAAGGTGCTTCCGGTTTAGACTGACACTGATTCGTACATTTGATATGAAGTGGCGAGCTATCCCCCGTCCTATGTACTGAATGTCTAGACTGGTCACTCTGGTTTGATTCCAGAACCCGTTAAGTTCATGAAAATGAGTACGGAGTCTGAGAGAGGATTCAGTTCCAGTTTGAAGAGGAGAATGGTATACTGGTCTCGGATGTTTTTGAGGATTTCTTAGAGGGGAGGAATATATATTCCGATTCTGTCACTGTAGTCATTCGTAGTGATGTTCCGATTGTCGCCGACAATCGATTGTCGATCATTTAATGAGCCAAAGTCGCCGACATCGATTATGAACTTGCATAATCGATTATTTGACACTTATGCTTGTTTTAAGCCTATTCGGGAGTTACGCGTCTTTTTGGTGGTATTTCCTCTTTAGGTTCATTTCTTTTTCACTCTTCAAAACGAAGGCAAAGCATACTGCATTCGATCAAAATAATAATGCAATCAAAACTATATTCCCCTATCCAGGTGTGGAAGTAGTTTGGATTCTACAAGATATGTGAAGATGCAGCAGTGAAAGAAAAATAAAAAATGGGGATTGTTGTTTGCCGATGATGCCGTAAAGACCGCAAATAACGGTACCCCTCCCACGTTCGTAATGTAGGTTGATTTACTTCATAGTTTCAATCAGCATTGTGCTTCTAGATATGTTTTAATATGCAGCTGTAGATGTGTGGTTTATAAACAAGAAATAGTTATAAATAGAAAATTAGAAATAAAAAATTGGAGGGCATTGAAATTTGAACAAATAATAAAATGTATAAAAAGGGACAAAAATAGCATTTTTTATTGAGGTGTGTTAGGTCTGACAGCATGGTGAGTGTCTCAGGGAGTCCTGATAGTCCCACAGACATTTGGGTGCAAATCATATAAAAATGCCACATTTTACCTCAGTAAATAAAAGATACTTTTTAATTAACCACATTGATATGTGCATACAAGGGCTAAAACTTCACACACAAATTATATTACTCCTGCTAAATATATATCCTGATACAGTTAGCCAAGTGAGTTAATGTTACAGAAGGTTCAGTGTTAACGTCCGATTATTTTCCGATTAATCGCTCGGAAGGCCTTCCGATTATATCCGATTAATCGATTATCATAATGCTGTCCGATTATCATCACTAGTCATTCGACTCGGAAATACTAGAACTGGCACTGTCTGCTACTGTCTCTGTAACTGGATTTGCGGAGTGGACTTCCTACCTGGTCTTCTTGTATTTCTCTTGCAAAGACTGCTCCCGGAAGAGGACAAGCTTTCCTCTAACGATTGTTGCAAGGATAAGGCAACAGCATATTCCGGTGTAAAGTCCTGACTGGACCCTTCACATTTTTCTGTTGTACCTTATATACTGGAATATCTGGTTTGGGCATGGAAAGGACTATATATGGTTCCTGTTCCCAACGATCAGCCAATTCTTAATCCCCTGCAAGACATTTTACGTACCAGAACCTTAACTCCGACCTCGAGCCGAGTGTTCCTCCCTTTTTCATCATATTGTTGCTTATTCTTGGAGGACACCCCGGCAGCTTCAGATGCAGCCTGACGGTAGGCAAACTGAAGGTGCTAATGTTGCCTGGATGCATAAGAGGTTTGACTTCCGGTATGTTCCTCGTAGGGATTGGTGCCTAGGTATACATCAACAGGTTTTGTTTGTTTTGGGTTTAATGCCGTGCTTCAACAGTATTTCAGTCATGTAACGGCGGGCAGTTAACCTAACCAGTGTTCCTGGATTCTGTACCAGTACAAACCTGATCTCCGCAAGTAACTGCCAACTTTCCCACATCAATTATCAGAGGTGGAGGACGAATGGTTTCAGGCACAATGCCTTTTATCACGGAGAACATATGCCCCGCCCCGCGAGCGATTTGTAGACCAACGCTCTCCCTATGAGCTAAGCGGGCGGGCCGCATCAACAGGTAGCCTTGGGTGCCAACCAAACATGAGAAAATGAGAGGCATAACCTTTAGCATCATTCTTGGTTGGATGCATTATAGGCCTGGGAGCCAGGGAGCCAGAGGAGCGAGATAAGACTTCCAGCCGATTTTCTGGTATGTTTCCAGAGTACCCAACATGTTCAGAACTGTCTGGTTCCAGTGTTCTTTTTTTTTTCTTTTTTTTTTTTGTTGGATTTAACGTCGCACCGACACATGATAGGTCATATGGCGACTTAGGTTCCAGTGTTCGGTTCCAGTGTTCGGCTGCACTGTTTCCCTTCGGATCGTATGAAGTAGTCCTTGACTTCTTTATGCCCGCAGTCCAGGCTAGCTCCTGGATAGTGCGATTCAGGAAGTTGCGACCTTGGTCACTATGCAGTTGCTTTGGGAGCCCGTAGTACCGAAAATAGCCCGGTCATTATTCTATAGAAAATGTGACTCCTTTCCTGTAAAATATTGACTCCCCTTATAAACAAGAGCTGTCCGTAAGACAGCCAAGCTCGACTATTCGAAATATTGTCCCAGAGGCAGGAAAATATTACCTAAAAAGGTTAAATATCAAAAGAGTTTTAAGTTCAAAAGGGGGAATAATTTGACCAAAATGCATATCAGTTATGGGACTTGCTGCTATCAACTAGTTTTATAACCCCTAAGGCACATGTGAAGTTTCAATTCAATATCTGCATTAGTTTTGGAGATAATAACTTGCATGTAAAACTTTAACCAAAATTTTCTAAGTCTAAAAGGGGACATAATTTGCTAAAATACATGTCAGAGTTATGGGTCTTGACCCAGTGAGGTTGGTAATTGATCTAGAAAAAGAAAAAATAAGTTTCAAATCTATATGCCTTTTAGAAATAGCTGTATGTACTTGCACGCAAAACTTTAACCAGAATTTTCTAAGTCCAAAAGGGGGCATAATTTGGCCAAAATGAAAGTCAGAGTTATGGGACTTGCTGCTATCAACTAGTTTTATAACCCCGAAGACACACGTGAAGTTTCAAATCAATATCTGCATTAGTTTTGGAGATAATAACTTGCATGTAAAACTTTAACCAAAATTTTCTAAGTCTAAAAGGGGACATAATTTGCTAAAAATACATGTCAGAGTTATGGGTCTTGACCCAGTGAGGTTGGTAATTGATCTAGAAAAAGAAAAAATAAGTTTCAAATCTATATGCCTTTTAGAAATAGCTGTATGTACTTGCACGCAAAACTTTAACCAGAATTTTCTAAGTCCAAAAGGGGGCATAATTTGGCCAAAATGAAAGTCAGGGTTATGGGACTTGCTGCTATCAACTAGTTTTATAACCCCGAAGACACAAGTGAAGTTTCAAATCAATATCTGCATTAGTTTTGGAGATAATAACTTGCATGTAAAACTTTAACCAAAATTTTCTAAGTCTAAAAGGGGACATAATTTGCTAAAAATACATGTCAGAGTTATGGGTCTTGACCCAGTGAGGTTGGTAATTGATCTAGAAAAAGAAAAAATAAGTTTCAAATCTATATGCCTTTTAGAAATAGCTGTATGTACTTGCACGCAAAACTTTAACCAGAATTTTCTAAGTCCAAAAGGGGGCATAATTTGGCCAAAATGAAAGTCAGGGTTATGGGACTTGCTGCTATCAACTAGTTTTATAACCCCGAAGACACAAGTGAAGTTTCAAATCAATATCTGCATTAGTTTTGGAGATAATAACTTGCATGTAAAACTTTAACCAAAATTTTCTAAGTCTAAAAGGGGGCATAATTTGCTCAAAAAACATGTCAGAGTTATGGACTTGACCCAGTGAGGTTTGTAATTGATCTAGAAAAAGAAAAAATAAGTTTCAAATCTATATGCCTTTTAGAAATAGCTGTATGTACTTGCACGCAAAACATTAACCAGAATTTTCTAAGTCCAAAAGGGGGCATAATTTGGCCAAAATGAAAGTCAGGGTTATGGGACTTGCTGCTATCAACTAGTTTTATAACCCTGAAGACACATGTGAAGTTTCAAATCAATATCTGCATTAGTTTTGGAGATAGTAACTTGCATGTAAAACTTTAACCAAAATTTTCTAAGTCCAAAAGGGGGCATAATTTGCTCAAAATACATGTCAGAGTTATGGGACTTGACCCAGAGAGGTTGGTAATTGACCTAGAAAAAGAAAAAATAAGTTTCAAAGCTATATGCCTTTAATTGATGGCTGTATGTACTTGCATGCAAAAACTTAACCAAGGTGTGACGCCGACGCCGACGCCGACGCCGACGCCGACGCCGACGCCAGGGTGAGTAGAATAGCTAGACTATTCTTCGAATAGTCGAGCTAAAAACTGACTCCCTTTGAAAACTCTATAGAATAACGACCCCTCGGTCATTATTCTATAGAAAAACTGACCCCTCCAAGTAAAATACTGACTCCCTAAAGATGACTCCCTTCGAATCTCATAGAATAACGACCCCGGTTATTATTCTATAGAAAAAGTGACTCCTTCCATGTAAAATACTCACTGCCGAAATTACTACATTCGAACTCTCATACAATATCGATTCCCGGACATTATTCTATTTTAAAAAAGTTACTCTTTCCGTGTAAAACACCGGCTCCTAAAAAGACTTTCGACGATAATATCTATTAAAAAGTGATCCCCACCAAACCTAACGGACAATTTTACTAGATCTACAACTCTAATACCCTCCATTGCCAATAGTTAACATTTTGATTGTACTACTACCACTGGTGCCGCTACTTCTATTGCTATTACTACATGTACTTCTTCTTCTTCTACTACTACTACTACTACTACTACTGCTACTACCACTGCTACTACTGATACTACTATACCTGCTTTCACTAATACGTCTTGTACATCTACCTCTTCTTCTCCTGCTGCTGTTGTTGCTGTCACTTATTCCTCTGCTGCTGCTGCTGCTGCTGCAACTGCCACTACCACTGCCACTACTACTACTACTACTACTACTACTACTTTCTATTGTTGCCGCTACCGTACTTTACTGCCACTGCTAAGTATTGCAACTTCTATTAATACTAAGTTCTATGCTAGCAGTTTCTTGTGCAGTTTTCTTCTGAAGAATTACTTCATACCGAAGTTTGCAGTGATTATTGACACTGGTGTGTTTTGTGAACGTATTGTGAATTGTTATTTTCCTGAAAAATGTATACACAAAGATAAAGCGTGTAGAAATAGAATCCCTTTTCCCGTTGCGGAATGCTCTGATTTCTGTGTCAAGTGATGGTATCTGGGGCTAATGGTCAAACGGAAGGACGGACGGACGGACAAGGGCAAATCTATATGCCCCCCTCCCCCGAGTGGGGGCATAAAATGCAGCAATTAGGCCTTAGATACATGAGTTATCACTAAATTTGACCAAATGACCGGGGGTCGTTTTTTTATTGGAGTCAATATTCTTCGTGAGGTTCAGTTTACTTCACGTGGGGGAGTCATAGTACTATGATCTGGAGGTCATAATACTATGACCGGGGGGTCACTTTTTCTATAGAATAATGACCGGGGGGGGGGGGGGTCATTATTCTATGGGGGTCGAAATACTTCATTACACCGGCACGAAACGCATGAAATGATCAACTATAACCAGAATATTTTCGATACCACCTTTACTGGGCTTCAAGAAGTCAATAGAGATAAAAACGAAGTGTCTTTTCAGAAGACAAATTGGATGTGTCTTCCGAAATATCATTGATGGGTGGCTCAGAGGGAACCTTCTGAGAAATGTAAGACGAAATATAATCAATGACCTTGGCCTCTGTTTTAGTATAAATTTCAGAAATGGCTCTTTTTCAACTAATTTTAACTGGGTAAGTGCGCGAATTGAGACTGTCCATTTCTAATTGCCATTCTTGTGGTACGGTACTCTGCTCTGGCACGGTATCTAAAATACACTACAATCGCGTAATACATTTGTCCCTATAATAACAGGACAACAATGGTTAAAATAATTGTCTGGTATGGCCAGAATGGGTACATCTAAATTAAAAGAAGATAAAACGGTAAACAAACTGTTGCTTTAATGTATCCATCGTATTTCAGAGTAGAACCATCTGCAACTGACAATGAAAGGCCAAGAGAATCCAAAGAGTGTTAATGAATAGCACAATGGCTCATAGTAGACACAATGGAGCCTGCATCAAGCAAACATTTAAAAGACTTGCCATTGATAGTAACAGTTATAGAAACTTTTCGTATCTTACAGCCTGATATTACAAATATACATTTTGTTGTATTTTTGTTAAATGCATTTTGCCGCTTATGTATGTAACGTTGTTAAGCGCGTTGTCGCTATTTTTCACACTGACGTTACGTCAGTTCCGCTATTTATGTATTACTCTGATGAAGCCTTTCGGCGAAACGTCGGTATATTAAAATTGTAATAGTTTTTCGTATTTGGTGGTATTTTTCTACTATATTCCATTGATAGTAACAGAATTCTCATTTGCAGTACCATTGAGTCTATCAACAAAGGATTCCCATCGGGCTGTCGTCTCACCTTCCCCAGTATCGCCCTTTAACAGAAGAGGTCAATTGTTTGACTGGTTGCCATGGTAACCACTGTTTCTGTTTTGGTATCCAAGGTAACTCTATTTGCCTCTACCTCGACCTCGGCCTCCATGGTAACTGCCATGACCTCTTCTTCGACCTCCATGATAACTGGCCGGACCTCTACCGCGACCTTGACCTGAAGACTGGGGGTATGAACCAAGAAATGAAGAGAGAGATGGGGGTATAATTTGTTTCGTTATAATAACGGTTGGGCGAATTATTACAGTTACAGTTCCTGGAATTCCGTGATTTCTGACTGTCTAATTCTTGCAAAATCATATCGAATTTCAATTAAATTTTCTTATCAACTCTTTCCTCGAAAAATGAGAATTTTGATTCTAAACTAGATCCTTGGACCCAAATTTCCACTCTTTCAAAAACAGTAAAATAAAGAGGGTGCTAACACAATTCTAAAATACAGTAAAACACATAACACAACTAAAAATACACACACGAAAATATCACACAAAACAAATTCACAATCACTGATCAAACTCCAACGCAGTGATCTCCCTTGCCGCTTCGCTCATTGATCACTGCCAACACAATGTTTTTAGCTAAAATTCAGCTTATACGGAGATTTTGTAGAATAGTCAGTTCTACGCAGACCACTCTTTGGTTAGTGCATACTTAGCATTAAAATTCAATTTTTTAAAGAAGATTAATGTTTAAACTTTTCAATATTTAAATTGGTATTAAGGTTAAACTAAATGTTGGTATTGAAATAAGTGTATGTTTGATATATGTTTTAGCATGTCTGAACTCGTTTCGTTTTTCAGTATTTCGAGGAATAGTCTGAGCATTTCAATGTTTTATGCATTGGATACGGAAACACGTTTCCTTCTGTCTAAAAGTAAAAATTGGAGAGGGTTTTTTTCGTGGGCGGCTCGTATTCCGTTTGACAAATATACAATCGAATTTGTTTAATTTAGTAACACAATGTAGATGTTAAAACGGTATTGTTTAGTTTACAGATTCGATTGTGGCATGCGTCATAATAGATATGATAACGGTATCAAATATTTATTTACACATGTGAGCAATATTTACTTTGCATTGTAATGCAGGATGCCGTGAAAGATTGAACTTTTCTGTTAACAGAATATTTAGTAATTATATTGTTGTATGTAAACAAAGTACATGTTGTATGTAATCAGTTACGTATTTTGTATGCCGACTCCCAATCAGTTATGCTAACCAAATAAATAAGCGTCTCGTCTTGCAAAACAGTTGTTGTTGTTGTTTTGTGCAGAGTCAGTTGAGACTAAAACTGTGTACTCAGTAATCAAGCGGTCTTCCCAGTTTATAAGCATATGTGAAGACCGTCTCTGGTACAATATAATTAACGTTCATGAACAATTGTCAGTATTACTCGTTGGTATTAAATCATATCAATTTTTATCAAATACTTTTTAGGCATTGTGTTTTGAAAAGAAAATGCAGGGTCGTTGCTCACGGTGATACATCGTACAGCGGATGTAGCTAGTATAGTGAGCCAAAATAAACGAGAAGATCGAGGTAATAAAATTTTGAATCCATATTTTATGCGTTTTTCATACAGGCCTTTTGCATTCAAACTTATGTAAATAGCTAGGGTGTATAGACAATGCAAGTGGAACATTTAAAGCACATTGCCGTGGCCAAAAAGACGAAATTAACTGTGTAAAGTTCGGATACTCACCGCTGCTTTGAACACACCTGCAAAGTTTCTTTCGTTTAGAAACGTAACTGCATAAGTTATCAAAAATGTGAATCGTACAATGTGTTCATTGTATTATTATTCAACTTTACAATATTACACACTGTATAAAATCAATTGCAAACATCATATGAAACAGACAGAGCTAATACAAAACATAACTGAGCCAATGTGAGAAAAACAGGGCCAATACGAGAAAAACAGGGCCAATACGGAATTCAAGCATTCTGATTGGTTCAAAAGAGAGGGCCAATACGGAGAAGTCACTTCCGTGAGATTTTTAAATGACGCCATTTTGTTTTACATCAGAGTTATAGATTACAATTTTTTTTAAATTTTGACAAAAAATCATCTTGCATGTTCATGTAATAACCAAGTATGATTGAGCGGGATGTACGTCTCCATAGATTACACCGATACTTTCGCTTATTCGGTATTGTGTAAAATGCAAGTGTTTCCTGTCAAAAATTCTGGCAGTTGTCAAGGAAAATAATGTGAAAATACGGAAACTCAGATTAATTAAAAGGATGAGGCTTATCTTTAACAGACATTTTGATAGTGAGGACTATTTGTGCAATGATAAATAGCGATTCAAATGCTGGAAAGTGGATGAATAAATTGGCGAACATGAGTGTCAGTTGTGAACTGTAGGTATTTCAATGACCTTGACCCCTATTGTCAACAAAGCTTTTTAAAGTGGAAAGTGTCTTTAGCTTAGTCAGGAATCAATAAATTCATCCAAAACACTTTGTTTATTAATCTTAATAATATTCTGAATTTGGTGATACAACTTTGCAGAAATTCTTTTTGTCCAAAATAAGTTAAAAATTAGAAAAATGTGACCACTTCCAATAATTCCTTCTTCATCTATATGAAAATTTCTGAGAAACTGCTAACTGACTCTTGGAATGATAAACCATATCATGCTCAATACCTAAACATATAATTTGAGGAAAAATACAAGAATTAAAATATTTGTCGCTGAAATTAATTAGTTACACAATTTTTTATGAAAAATAGTGACCTACAAAATATGGGAGGCAAAAGTTGAAAGTGCTGTATTTTTTTGTAAAACAATATATATGGTAAAATACTGTATTATTATGAAAGATATAATGTTAATGAACACATCTGCATCATTTTTGAAATGAAAACTCTTTATCTTAAAAAGTCACTGAAATACCTATGAACTGCAAACAATTTCGGATAAGAATTAAACGAGGCATGGGAGTGTATAATTTGTGCTTGGTTGGTTCTGTTATCTTGATCAACACATATGTGTACAATTTTGTATCTCGTTGCCTGCAGCCTAAAAGGAAATGACTTTTAAAGAAGTTTTTATCACAGTTCAAATGCTAAGATAACTCACTAAAGAAAATAAATAGGAATTCAAAAATAAGGTAAGTTCTAGTTACTCTTGATTATGTCACATCAAAAATATCTCTCAAAATTATTCTCAAGTACCTACATACAACTCATTCTGTTTTACCGGCTAAAATGATAATGATTTCTAAAATAAGTCTAAACAACTTGTCAAGATCTTTCACCTGAACGCGCATAGCTGCAATAAGTTAACTCACAGAGTTCTTATACTGTTACCGCCAACAGTCGAAAGTTGAATAATAATATTATCATTAATCAAGCAATTTCATATTGGCCTATAACTAGGCCAATATGAAATTGCTTGATTAATAACATTATAATCTTAGATCAATCCATGCCAAATACTGGAGTTTTCCGTGTTCAAGTTGCAAAGAAATTCATCATCAATCACATGCATGGACTGTACAGGGTATAGTTCCTCTCGCCTGTATACTGTAAGGGGGATAGTTTTAATCTGTACGGAGTATAGATTAGAAGTACATATCTGTAATGGATGGGATTGTTTGTTTGTCTATAAGGTGTCTTACTGGAAGTTGCAAAAATGGTATCATATACTACGTACCTATATTTTCAGTTGTTTCTTTTGTTTGCTTTAGGCTAAAACGTTCTTACAAATTTGATACATGGGATTCTTCTCAGAAATTAAATGTTAAACAAGATGCATTGTTACTGTTTTCACCAAAAAAATATATATTACATAACTTATTTTCCATTGGTTATGCTTTAACTTGTAATTAGGTTAGATTTGGGCAAGAATTATTTAAGTTATCTTCTTGAAAAAAATCTCATTACAATAAATTCTCAAAGAAATACACTTCTTATCATAATTACAATGAAAAAGTTACGCTGCTGTTATTTGTTACTACATGTAATATGTGATTTAGATTTTAAGTTTTCCGTTTTTACAGTTTTTGAAAATAACTTTTATTACCTGATCATCCTTTGTCTTTTCTGGTGGAAAATATTCAGATGTATACTTAAAAGTGGGATAGAAGAGTGTTTTGAAATGTATTAATTTCCCTTGAATACAATTTATAGAATGTGTTTTACCCAGTGACAAGTTTTCTTGAAAATTCAGGTAATTGATAAATTGTCATTCTTGTCACAAGAGTTTCGGGATACTTTATTACATGATAGTAAAACATTTAATTATAATTTAGTAACTATTCTTACTGCCTTAATCATTGTGGGAGGTCTATGGTACAACGTAAGAGCCTTATTCATTACCCAAAAGTTATGTGTTTAAATATTTTCAGGGAATGAAGCTGTTTTGCAGTTTTTAAATTGTATGAGTTAGATGAGAATGATAGTCTGTAATATACTAGTATGCCTTAGTCATTGTGCAAGATTTAATTAGAATAAATTGGATTCTTTCCAGCAAATGCAACATAACAGCTGCTTATTCTATGTAGACATTGATGAATTGGAATATTGTCTTTAAAAGAATGTTGTTAGGAATTTCAACCAGATTTTAGAAATAATAAAAAAAATACTGATTAAAGGGTCATAACTCTTCTGCAAAAACAAAACTTTAAGTGGGTATCTTCACAAGCTGATTAACATTCTTGTTAAGTGTAATTATTTTAATGTACAATCTGAAGGGACATAATTCTGTTATACATGAATGGACAACAAGTGCACATATTTAAATGTTAACATGTCTACACAGTGCAAATCAAGCACTGTAAATGCATAATTCAATAAATCATAATTGATTTGATATATAAAACATTTTTATTTTTATATGATCTATTTTTATAATGAATGCAGCAGGAAAGATATGAATGCAAGTACTAAAAAAAGTGTAGGTACTTATATCAGAAAGACCCCTAAATGTTTGCAGCATGCACCTTTCGACAAATCATTATATAACGTTTCACAATTTTATACAGAGTTACATACATGACTATTAATGAAAAAAAAGAAGAATAAGCATATCAATAATACTTAAGAAATGAAATGAGGTTTCATAACTTGAATAATGTTTCATTATCTTTTTTAAGCTTCATGTTTTGGCTCCACATTTGTACATCATTGTTGGCAGAAAAGATAAGTTATCATATTGAATGAAACCTTCAGTACATCTCAATTTTCTTCGTCTATACACCGTACAGGACATTTCTGTGAACGGTCTATACCCCGTACTGCAAATGTCTATACCCCGTACACTCGTGTCAAATTTCATTTGGGTAATACAAAATAAAGTTTCCTTTTAAAAAGGAAAGGCTTGGCTGGTTTGGCATATTTTACATAACTGGACAAGTGGGGGTAGGGGACATTACATAAGATTCTATGCAAAACATGATTGCGATTTTCTACTTCTGTTCCAACGGGAACGCCAGTCTTAACTTTAGAGGCAAGGGTATTGAACAATTCTTGGCGTTTTGGGTTTTGAACTACTGGTGTCCAACCTCCATATAAAATTTTAAGACTCTAGCTCAAAGCGTTCTAGTTATTGAAATTAGCTCAAAAATAAAGGTTCGACAGTGAGCAAACAGAACATCAGTCTATTTATAAACTCCATTCCGCACGTTACCAGTTATATGGATGTATTTTCGGGCATAGAAATTATTCCACTTTTGATAAAATTCGCCGTTTACATAATGTTTGTCTTATAGGTGTTGAAATAATGTCAAATCTTAACCAGTGGTAATGCAGATTTTCAAAAGACGCCATTATTTACAGCTCAATAACTAGCTTTCTTGCATACCAGACGGGGATTTCCGGTATTTTTACCGGAGCTGGAAAAATCCATCTTACACCTCGGGGTGTAAGATGACTCTCGTGCTGTAAGTGACGTATTACGAACTACATATATGTAGAAGATTTATGTAGTAATTTATATTTTATTTAAAAAACGGAATAAAAATTCAATACCTTGTCAGTTTCTATTGGTTCCTGATAATACATTTTTCGATTCAAATCACGTTATTTTATCAAAAATTCATAACGTTACGCTGCAACTGATAAAACAAAACCGGAACTAAACATTATTTGTTTTGAAACGTCATGACGTCTTTCCTGTTTACGGACGTTGGTTTCCCGCGCTTTGTTTAAATACACTGCTATAAGAAATAGTTCTAAAAAGAAAGCCGTTCGATTGATTTTATTTTTATTATTATTTCTTGAAATCGGTATGCAAGAAAAAGATTCTGTCACTGGTTGTAGGTGCAGATGGAAATATCCGGCTCTCGGGTAACTGTTTAGGCGGTAACTCGGCAGGGAGCCACGTTACCGCCTAAACAGTTACCCTCGAGGCCGGATATTACCATCTGCACCTACAACCAGTGAAAGAATCTTATAATATCCGCTGTACGATGTATCACCGTGTTGCTGTACAGTCAATAGTCTCACTAAACTCTTAACAATAGTTTCAAGTCCAGCTTAATTCTTTTCGTTTCGTATTTAAGCGGACCGGTATAGCCTAATATATGCTTATTCTATAAATGTATTTTTATCAGTTTACATGACTGTATACCTTTTCGAGTGTTGTTTCGTGGTATAGTCTGATACAATATCAGTTACTTATTATATAATGTAGAAGTTATATGCAATTAAAGATGTTGACTTTCTAAATTCTGATGAAATCTATGATTATGTATTTATTTTATATTCATTGTAAATACTCTTTGTAAGTTATATATATTCATGTTTCATTGTTCACATTCATTGTGAATACTGTTTGTAAGTTATATATAATCATGTTTCATTGTTCATACTGATTGTGAATATTGTTTATAAGGTATCTATCATCATGTTTCATTGTTGTCTGTGGTTTCTATATACAAATTATGTATCTTGTTCATCTCTTCGTGTTATGAAGGATTAAAAGAAATAATTATGGGCCTCCCATACTCCACACAAAATTAAGACACATTTGAAATGCTGGTGATAGAGTTGAATCTATTTCAATAAAACCATAGATTTTTACATATGTTGTTATTTTCAAAAATCATGATGCATAAAATGTTATAAAAATAGTACCATGCTATAGTTCAATCTTTCACATTGTTTTTGGTATGCCACACAACATGCATGTGGAGAAAGATCATGTTAAAGCAAGTCACCCCTCGGCACCTAAGTTTGTCCTTAAATTATTATCTAAGGAATATGTACAAATAGATATACGAAAATATAATCGTGTTATCTAATATTGTCAAGCGAGGCTGTGACATATCCATCAACAAACAACGAGCGTGTAGAGACCAATGGGTCAATTAGAGGCTCTTGTACGTAAGTGTCGAGTAACAGTTGAACATTCAATAGCTAAAATGAAATGCTACCTACAACGCTGTTGGATCAGTGGATGGCACTGCCAAGAGTTATAAAGATATGCTGTGCCTTGATAATTAGGCGAAAACATTTGTATGCTATATTTTAAACAAAAAAAAACAAATCCCTGTGGATTTGTGTATTGATTATGAGTTACAATTTTCATGTTTTGAGAAATCTAGATTTTGACCATAGTACATAGTACGTATACATTGTCCGTGTCCGTTGTAAAGGTCTAATTGCAACAGCCGCCAGGAATGTACAATGCGTTCATGTGAACAATTTATCCAGCCGACTGGTAATACTAGGTGTCAGCCCGTGGGGTAGATCACTAAGGGTATTTCTCTTACAATAAAAGCAGGAAAGTTGCTGTTTGACCTAAAATGTGTTGACCCAACAAAACGAAATAAACTAATTACTCAGTCTAAGAAATATTCAATCTGTAAATTTGCAAAAGATTACTGCTTTTTTTCTAATACAAAACCACAGACTTGCCCGTGTTTCCGAAGGTAAGGATATACTGATAATTCATTGGTAATATGACGAATCTTTTCTTGGGCTATATATTACATACAATAAACTAAGTTGGACATTTTATATACTATATATTTAGGCGCATATTAAAACCTCATAAAACATACTTATTGGAATTGCCGTTGTTGCTGATGATGATTGTGGTTCTTTAGTTGTAGCTACTGATGTTCTTGTCAGGGTAGTCTGAAACAAATAAGTGTGTTGACATAAGCTATGTAGGACGGAAAAATATAGGAATTCATGTTCTCTTGTGTAATAAATAAATGTTATTTTTAGTAGACACACAAGTCAATTTTTTCTGCCTATTCCTTTTAGCGTGTCAGTCCAGTCCATATAATAAAACGTGTCATTATAAATCAATTTCACGCACAAGCAGTTCACGGACGTGGTCATTTTACATTTGATACCGGTTCATTCCTTCACTAATATCTCGCATGCCATGATTATACTACCACTTTAGATTTCATACAGTTTGCCGGGTTGTAGTGATGAATATAGCCAGTCTATCCCTCTGATCCGTGACATTCCGTGCAAAGCATGATTGCAAATTATCTAGATACATGTAATACTCCCACACGATAATTTAAACGACAGCATGTTTGTATTATTGTTTGATTCTTATGGTTCTCATGCATCGTTGAACTCAAAAAGGTTGTCAATGATAGAAGTTAAGTGCATACTGTAATGTTATACAAAAATATTTTCTGTATTGGAACGTTTTAATGAAGAAAAATCATAATTATCAAACATGTTATCATTTGAGTTATCGTGCTGGATTTATACTTTAGCAAATGCTGACTAGTGTACAAAATAAACCAACTACAGTTGATGCGGCCTCAATCAAACTGAGTCTGCAATATTCACTATTAGCCTTGTCATCAGTGCTTCCGAGGGATCCACTTTTCAGATTTTGTTAATTATATATATATTATTAAGTTAACAAGCGAATGAAGTATTGCCAAGCAATACAAAGTCCCCTACTGGAAGGCACCTAATTTTCTCTACTGCAGTATAACATAATAAACTGGTATCTGTGAATGATGTATAAACAATATTGTACTATATATACAATATAATATAACAAAGCACTTGGATTAAAATTTGCATATATAAAAACGTACAGTTGTTTTCATTTGAAATTTTTCTGGCCTATTATACAAGAAGTTATCATAAAGTTATTTATAGTAACAACAAAGTGAAATAATTCCTAAAAAAAAAAAAAAAAAAAAATCTATAAAATGTAAGTCCACAAGAAAATCTTTACCAGGTAGAGATAGATCAAAATACACCTAAATATTGGATGTAACATGCATGTTGTACCACAGAAAAGTGGTCTCGATTTTTCCCTACGGCCAGTAATTAAAAAGTTACAATGTAATCTATTTATAGTAACAACAAAGGGACGTAATTCTAAAAAAAGTATGCCTCATGGTGGTGAACATTTGTGCCAAGTTACATCAAAATCTCTCCATGCAAGAACAAGAAATGCTCTGGACAAAGTCATTCTTGAATTTGACCTTTGACCTCTAAGTATGACCTTGACCTTAGACCTAGCGACCTGGTTCTGGCGCAAGACAATTTGTCTCATGGTGGTGAACATTTGTGCCAAGTTACATTAAAATCCCTCCGTGCATAAAGAAGAAATGCTCCAGACAAAGTCATTCTTGAATTAGACCTTTGACCTCTAAGTATGACCTTGACCTTTGAGCAAGGGCTCCGGGATTTGCGCATGACACGTTGTCTCATCATGGAGAACATCTGTGCCAAGTAATATTGAAATCCCTTAATGAATGACAGAGTTATGGACCGGACACGAAACAGACCCTGTTCATGCCATGTTAACATCTGACTACTAAGTGTGACCTTGACCTTTGAGCTAGGGGTCTGAAAGTTGTGCGCGACACATCGTCTTATTATGAGGTACAATTTTGCCAATTGATATTAAAATCTCTTCATGGATGAGAGAGTTATGGACCGGACAGGAAAAAAAACCCTGTTGACCTTTGACCTCCAATTGTGACCTTGGCCTTTGAGTTAGGGGTGTGGGTTTTGCGCATGACATGTCGTCACATCATGGGGAACATTTGTGTCAAGTAATAATAAAATCCCTTCATGGATGAAAGAGTTATGGACCGGACACGAAACAGACCCTGTTCATGCCATGTTAACATTTGACTACTAAGTGTGACCTTGACCTTTGAGCTAGGGGTCTGAAAGTTGTACATGACACATCTTCTAATTATGAGGTACAATTGTGCCAAGTGATATTAAAATCCCTTCATGGATGGGAGAGTTATGGACCGGACAGGAAAAAAGCCCTGTTGACCTTTGACCTCCAATTGTGACCTTGACCTTTAAGCTAGGGGTCCGGATTTTGCACATGACACGTCGTCTCATCATGGGGAACATTTGTGCCAAGTAATAATAAAATCCCTTCATGGATAAAAGAGTTATGGACCGGACACGAAATTGCGGATGGACGGAATGACGGAATGACGGAAAAGTGCATTCCTATAGTCCCCAAAACTGGTTTTCAACCAGTAGGGGACTAATAAGTATATATCTATTTACAAAAGCAGTTGATAATTTTAGGTGTAATTTATCAAAAACATCCTTACATCTTTTAACGATGTTTCAGCAAATAACTTCTTATTTTCACTACAGTATGTTCTTTGATTTTTTATGCCTCGAAGGTGGGCATACTAATTTCGCCTTGTCCGTCCGTCCGTCCGGCTGTAATTTTGTAAATTCTTGTCCGGACTGTAACTCTGCCATCCATGAAGGAACTTTGAAATAGTTTGGCATAAACATTAACCTGAATGAGACGACGTTTCGTGTGTAATAATCAGACCCCTAGCTACAAGATCAAGATCACACTTAGAAGTCAAACGTTAATAGTGTTTGTTTCGAGTCCAGTTCGTAACTTTGCCATTCATCAAGAAGTTTTGAAATTACTTAGCATAAAAGTTTATCTTTATGACACGACGTGTCATGGGCCAGACTCAGATCCCTAGCTCCAAGGTCAAGGTCAGACTTAGAGTTCAAATGTTAACAGGATCTGTTTTTGTGCCCGGTCCATATTTCTGCCATCGATGAAGGGATTTTGAAATACCTTAGCATAAATGGTAACTATAATCAGACAATGTGTCATGCGCAAGACCCAGATCCCTTGCTCCAAGGTCATGGTCATACTTAGAAGTCATAGGTTATTAGGATCTTTTTCGTGTCCGGTATATAACTCTGTTATCCATGAAGGGATTTTGAAACAACTTGGCATAAATGTTTACCATAATGAGGCAATGTGTTACGATCAAGACCCAGACACCTAGCTCCAAGATCAAATTTACACTTAGAAGTCAAGTCAAAGTTTAATAGGTAGATAGATAGATAACTTTATTACTTTCATATAGGTTACAAAACCCATGATGACATACAATTTACATAATACAGGATATAGCGAAACAATGGTGAACATTTTACTATGTAAAATATCTTTTTAGATTGGAATTAGAAATATTGTTAAGGAGAAGGTCAGAAATAACTATGAGAAAATTCTGTCCTCTGACATTTGCACTAATAATAATATGCGTGCCACTATTTAAATATCAAAATGTTGTAAACGTTTTTGTTGTTGTTATTGTTTCAATAAATATTGGACTAGTTTCCAGCATGTACTGCAAAATATTAATGCATAAATTTACTCGATTGTAACTTGTTAAAAATGACTTGACACTCGTGGCAATAAACACTCCTAGATATTTCTGACATTATCAAAGTTCTGTAATACTTTCTTGAGAAATAGAAATTTGTTATCGGTATATAATATACACATTTACATACATGAAAAAACAACACTACTACATATTACACCTGTCTCTACAGTTATATCTGTGACATATATCAATATATGGTACAGTATACAATTAAAATATTATGCAGAAAATTACATTCAAAATCTACATATGTCTGTACATATAATTATGTCACATATATGACATAATAAAATATGTTATGCAACTAGAAACAGAACGGAATGAAACAAAACAGAAAAGTTAACCTTACACGAAAGAAGACAAAAGACGAAGGTTAACCGAGTGAGTTTCATTCCTACGAAATTCCAATTGTGTGTTGTAATAGAGTTTGTTTCATGTCCGATTCGTCACTACGTCATTCATCAAAGAATTTCGAAATTACTTGGCATAAATATTCCCTATAACGAGAAAACAAACAGACCACTAGCTCTAAGGTCAAGGTCACATTTAGAGGTTAACAGTTTACATAGTGTGTTTCTTGTCCGTTCCATAACTCTTCCATTTTAAAATTACATGGCATAAATGTTCCCTCTATTGAAATGACGTGTCAGACACAAGCCCAAGACCCTTAGCTTCAAGGTCAAAATCACTGTTAGACTTAACATTGTATCTTTCTTGTGCGGTCAATAACTGCCATTCATCAGAAATTACTTGTCAGCTGTTATTAGCTGGTGTGTCATGCTCAAAACCCAGACCCTAGCTCCAAGGTCAAGGTTATCTTCGGAGAACTTGTTTAATCTGGTCGCAAAATGAGTCATACCTAAACTATGCTGGCATATTTTGCACAGACAACTGTAGCATTTTTGGTCACACTTCGTGACTTCGGGGGTGTTAGTCACTAAGAGTGCCAGCTCTTATTTGAGCTTCAATTCTAAATACTTAGTATCTTTTGATAGTTGTATATACTTGTTTTTTTCCCTATAAAATGTCAAGGTCAGTAGTGGCTATTGTTAAGTTACCTTTAAGACACACCACAAAATAACTGTAATGTTTTGTATTTCCATGATGGTAATTATACATTTTATATGAAGAAATGAGAAATAACAAGTATCTAGTTACAATTTGACAGTTACAGATATAGGGTTAAGACAATGTATTTAATGTCTAAATATATTATTCAATGAATGTAGTAGTATGCACGATTATTTGCACCAAGTTAATGTGAGAGGAAAAAGTGGACCACTAAGTATTGGTGGGTCTTTAACACTTCTAATTTCTTGAATACCGATGGATAAAAATAAACGCTATAGCCTATAATTAACGGTTAATGCAAACACGATAATGTTACACACCGATAGCCACACGAGAACTACATGCAGATATAGACTTGCCACAGTTCGCTACTGCGAACATACAAAGTTGTAATATTGGACTGGGAATTCACGGCATGACATGCAACTTGACACTTCGAGTACAAAAACAGTGTAGAAGTGCTAGCGCTTTCCAGAAATGTTGCCAGAGAACAGAAAGGTGAGAGATTTCAAGCAAAAAGCAGATTATTTGTTTATCAAACATTGTCTTTTTGTCTAACTTTTTTTTACATATTTAAAATAATATATCGTCCGCGCAAGCTCATTAATTATTTCACATATTAATTCCTGCGTTATTTAGGTCGAACAATCAATCAATGGTTGTCCAGTAATACCAAACCGAAACTGTTAAGATTTCTGAGTGGTTTTGTCAAAGAAAACCCCGGCTTTGGTTGAATGAGTAGCAACAACCATTATCATTTTATGAAGACGATCAAATCAGCAGACGATTTTACAATTTAAGGAATTTCTGCCATCTTGAATATAGAATGACCTTCATGTAAAAGGTAACAAAATAGTGAACCAAAACATTCAAATGCAACTGTCCCATAGCACCAAACAGCACAGTTTGCAAGAGCCGAACAAAGCTGTAAAGAAGTAAAACTGCAAAATTCAGAAATAAACAAAGTAGATATTTACCTGTAATTTTCTGAATTTTCGGTAGCATTTATAGAGCCTTTTTAATTAATATCATAAATATTCATGAACGGGAAAAAGCTAGTTCAAATGAACAATTTTAAAATCATTAGAAGAATTATCTTACTGAATAGAACTAAACTTAATTCAAAATCAGTTTTCAAATATGTTAAATGCATGCTGCAATTTTGAGCGTACAGAAAAGTAGTACAAGGTGTCAGAAAGATTTTTTCTGTGCATGGTGCACCAAAATACCTAGAAATTGCAAGAAACGTCTCAGATGCAGTGTGAACTAGGTTTAGCAAAATTTCCTCTAGGGACTGTCCAAAAATAAAGGCTTAATTTATTACACTGGAATTGAAAAATATTATGCGCTGCTTATTTCACGGAAAATGCTCATTTCAGTTCTTTTGATGAAAACGGAATTTTCGGCACTTTCCGCGATAAGTACTAAAATATTGCTAAATGTAACATTTACACACATACGTAATTGTATATTCCTGCAAACTTTAATTAGCCTTGAAGTTCGTAATATTTGTTTTATCCCGATATATGCAAATACCTTTCGAGACACTCGTGAAACATCGGCCCTTATATTTCCGCATCCTTCGCAACATTCATTATTCCGAGACAACCACTGATCGTGCTGCTAAATATATTTACAGTTTAGATATACTCGTTTATTTATTTATTTATTTTTTTTTTTTTTGGTGAATGAAGGCACTTTTCAACTAATATATTTTTACTGATCCGCAGACAACTTAGGCCTTACTGTTTCGAAAATTTCAATTTTTGATAGAAGTTTAAATTTGCGGAATGTCCTTAACGCGTGGTTAACACACAACTTGTACAGTCAAACCTCCAAGATTATCCTTGATGAATAACTAAAAAAAAGTCTCTGATGACTGATGCGGGTAAATGTTTAAACGGGAAAAGAAAATTAAGTATAGCCTAATCTCCCCTGTTTGCAATAGGACTTTGCATAATATTGTTCGTATAATAGGTTTCAAATAATATTTTGAATAACTAAACTGTAACTACTTTGCAATGATGAAAGAGTTATATTCCTTTTCGTTGTTATTTTTGTTTGTTCATTCATGTCTTATTTACCAATGATGGTTATGTGTCCAGGATAAACTAAGGGCGCATACATCACTTATTTATAGCTTTTGTTGACTTGCTTGGCAACGAGAGCTGTACATATTGAAACTGCATATAAAATTGATAATGACTAATTTTTATGTGCTTTGAAACGGCTTAGGGTCGCAGAGTGAGGCCATCAGAGCTGTTCAGCGATAATGGGGGCAATTTGACGTAGGGATGTAGAGAACTCTATGATTCAAGTGATGAATGGATATGGAAATTTAATGGCACATTAACCCATCGTTTGCAAGATGAATTCACTTGTAAAAGAACAGCTTTAATATGATGAAGTATTTCAAACCCTTACAGACGATAATGAAAATAGTGTTTGGCAATCACTAAAGTATGTGTTGCTTGTATAGAGATCTAGAACCACTGTCGCAATGTTTTGCCCAAATGCTTTTTTTTTTCGTTGTTTTTATTTTTTCGTCCACACTTTCCTTTAAAAACATCTCTTCTGAAACCATTTGGCGGAAGTACATGAAACTTGGCCTGGATGTTTTTCGGGTGTTCCCCTTCCAAAATTATTCAAATAGTTCCGCTTGGTTGCACGTAAGGGCCGCCAGGGCTAAAAATAGAAAAAATCTTTAAACGACATCTCCTCCTAAACGGCTGGTCCGATTTTGAAATAATTTCGTACAAGATTGTTCGAATTATCCTGATTTGTCAAACAAATGGCCGCAAGGGGACGTGGTCACTTTTTCCTATATGTATATATATATTGGAAATTTTAAAAATCTTCTTGTATGAAACAGCTGTCTTGATTTCGAAATAATTTCACACAAATGTCCATTGTGTGACTCTCTACCAGGATTGTTCAAATAATTTTGATTTCTCAAAAAACATGGCCACCAGAGGGCGTGGTCACTTTTCCCTACATTTATATATATTTGAAACTTTAAAAATCTGTCTGTATGACAGCACTTATCTGATTTTAAAATAATTTCACACAATGGTTCTTGTGTGACCCTCAACCAAGATTGTTCATTTTTTCCGATTCGTCTAAAAACATGGCCACAAAGATCAGTGGTCACTTCCCCTATATGTATACCGGTATATTGGAAACTTTAAAAATCTTCTTGTAGGAAACTGCTGGCCCAATTTTAATAGTTTCAAATAAATGGCCCTTATGTGACTCTCTACCAAGATTGTTCAAATTATTTTTATTTTCCCTATCTTTGTATCCTGCAAACTTTAAAAATGCTTTTGTCAGGAATCACAGGCCCAATTTTAAATTCATAGACAGAAACTGCTGGCCCTTTACATAGATTGTACAAATATACTGTTTTATAATAATTTTACAGACATTTTCCTGGCATAATTATCTTTCAAAACTAATGAAGCAAGCAGTGTATCTCAGGTGAGCGACCTAGGGCCATAAAGACCCTCTTGTTTGGTATATTCGACAGTTATCGCAAAAAGATGGTGGCGTCTAATGCAGTATTTGGCCAATTTATCAATAATGATATAACATCCCAGCTCTGAGGACAAGACAAAAATAAAAACATTTTGCTGTTAACTATGTCATTGAATTGAAATGTTGCCACACGGACAATATCTGTTAGAACTTGTGCTCGAGGTGATCAAAGGTCGAGATGGTTTAATTCCGTTTATCAGAAGTAGATCTGGAGAAGGACTGAAAACAATATTAGGTATGATGGCGCAAGAAAGTTAACGTAACAGTGGTAATGTAGATCCACACTTATATATCTTTCAGGGTGTGTATTTTAGTGAAAGTACAATTGAATTTCCAGAGTGGATTAATTTCTAATTTAAATACCTTGATTACTATGCAAATCCATCATATCTATTTTTTATATGATACCAAATAGTCACTTTAAGAATCATAATTAAAGGCCTATGCATAAAACCAAAGATAATGTGTCTTACAAAGCGCCATTCAGTAGTGACATGCTGAGCCTCGGCTAACATCCAACTCTTGCCATTTACGTTTCCTATTAATTAAAGTCAAATACAAGTACTATTTTTATAGAAGATTACGTTAAATTGTTATGGAAGGAAATTATCACCAAATAGATCAATGAACACAGTACCATTGAAAATAGGAGGCTGTTGAAAATGGTAAGGTGACAAGATGACGCTACTGTAAATATTTTGCATATTTATGGATTACTTTATACTTTTCCAAAAATTACATTCTGTTTTAAATGATCTATAATTGATAATATAATGCAGTCACTGAGTGTCAAGTATTTTCATTTATTACCTAGGGTTTACTTATGGTCATGCGTATTTTTTTCTTTAACTCCATTAAACGTATCACTGCAAGACAAACAAGTAGGCTTCTTATAAAAAAGAAACCTAGGAGAGGTCAAGTGTTGCTCCTTTTAAAGTTATATCTAAGACATAGATAACAATTGTTATCGAATCACGTTAAAATGTATTTCGTTCAATTAAATGAATTTATTGTTTAACTGGTGGGTCCGTTTGCCCCATTCGGAAGATCTGCCGGAATAAGAAGAGTTCTTCCGAGCTTCTGTGTCTTCCACCTGATAGTCGGAGATGTTAATCACATGATAAAACAAGGCGGCAATTCGACATATAAACTTACAAACTGAGTAATAAACTAGAACAAATGAAATGTTTAGTATTTCTTTTTCAAATAGCACATTAACAATAAAAATTTCTGAAAAATACATTTTAAAAAAGACTGATATTTTTTTTTTACTTCCGGCAGACGTCCATTCGATTGGGATTTTCTTCTAAGCTTTTCTAAAGCTTCTCGGAAGCTTTTTTCTTGGGCCCAAACGAACGGGGCATTTGACAACCAAGCCTGTCAGATGAGGTTCTCGCAGAAATGGTAAGATGCTAATTTGGCAGCTTTCACCAGGGCCAAGTTCAGTGTACAATTATTGCAGTGGTTGCTTTTGAACATTTTGAAATGAATTTCAGTAACAAGGAAATGCTTGGGCCTACAGTCCTCGGATTGGCGGAGGCTGATCATAACCTGAAGATGACTTATTCATTCTGAGGTCATTAGGTCATGGTCACAGCGACTATGACCCCTAATAGGTCACAGTGACCTGCAACAGGGAAACTGTTTTTCGTCTATAGCACAACCTATCATTTAACAAGAGACATATGCATATCTTTGAATACTGCGAACAAAGAATATTAAATATTATCTATATATATTTTTTGTCAATAACTGAACCGTTTCCAACATTTGTAACAATAGTACGTATTACACTATATTTCTTTATTTTAAAGGAACAATTATTTTCGTCTTAGAGGATTTCAAAACTTACTTGTGCGCAAGCGCATTGGGCCATTTTAGACTGGCTCACCGTAATTTGCGCTAGAAAGGGAAATCTAACGCCGAAAAATTAGTAGATTAGCCTAAATCCTCCTATTTTGAAAGCCAACACTATGGAGAGTCTTGATAGACCTCTCCAATAAACTGTTTACTGAAGGCATTATTAAGTAACTGCCCTGAACGAATAGTCTCTTAACATAAATGTTATAATAGATCTAAAGGCAGCATGAAAAGATATACGTGACCACATAAGGCAGAAAAGCAAAACAACGTGACAGTGTAGAATTTCAAACCGTTTGATGTGTCGCAGAGAAGTCACCTTTTAACTTGAAAGCCGTCACTAGTATTATTTCTTAAAGACGGTATAGCTACAAATAGATTTAGTCGAACGCATATAAGTTAGGCGAAGATGTTCATAAACCATTGCCATATATATGTAACAGATAGATTTAGGTGAAAAAATATGTTCAAGATATAGTCAGAATTTAAGCATATAAGTTAGGCGAAGATGTTCATAAACCATTGCCATATATATGTAACAGATAGATTTAGGAGAAAAATATGTTCAAGATATAGTCAGAATTTCACGAATGTATATTAGTATGTTAAGCAAATCATTTAGCAAGAGGCGGGGCGTATATATTGGAAAAATGTATGTTACCGTCTCCTCTACTGCTGTCGTTACATGTGCATTGGGAGTGGTTGTTGCAGAAAAATCCGTTACGCTTGTATATTCAGAAGCATACGTTGTTGAGGTTGTATTATTACCAACTGCTTTCACTCTCGGCATAGATAAGTTGATCTATTATGGACATGTATATTATGTTTCCAAAATATTACTTTTTTTTTAAATTTGACAGGTTATATGGAAAATGTGTCAGTTGCTAAATATGTGTGTTGGAAACTACAGCCGTGTCATCGTAAATTTCACTATCAGAGAGAACTTTTCCGTAACTGAATCAATGAGTTACAAAGGGCATAATCTTATATGAACATGTACATCCATGTACAAAAATAGAACAAAACAAATATGAGGTACATGACCATGATGATATATGTATTATCCCAGAATCAGTTTTGCGTTTTACGTCTCTTACAAAGATTAAGTTATTTGAAGCTTGTTTTTTTAAATAAAAACACTCTATTAATGTCTTATGGAAAGTCATTCCTAAGCCATAAGCGACTTGAAATGTAAATCTTGTAACCAGTACTAATGAAATGTTTGGGGTTTTTTTCAAAGACACTTTCACGGTAACTTGACAAAAATGAATAAAAGCAAAAGCAAAAGTAGTCTTGAAACATGTACTTACCAAAACTATAAGTAGGAATGCCAAAATTCTTGTTGTGCTTGCCATTTTGAACATTGTCCTCGTTCTTTAAATCTGAAAGTTTAATAGTAAAATGTTTCTCATTATAATTGAATTGAAGTTTTAATGTGTTTGTTTAATTAAATGCAAAAGAAACCATTCCCTAAGTACGCGTTCTTATCAGACTTCCCTAATGATCGTACAATATATTTACGCCCTGTATTGGTGTGACACCAGTGGGGACTTACCCATCAAAGCTGATTAAATCTATTGTACATTTTATTTGAGAAACGTGTGTCGATACGTCTAAGGTCTCTGGTTCATGTGGGCAATTTATCAGAATGACAAAAGTCTCTATTAATTTTATTAAAAACTTTAAGTAAAACTGAAAAGTCTTTGCAACATCCCAGGACATTTTTTCTGATTTACTTTAACTATACGATCATATGTTTTCTCTGACAATGTAAATAAACTTTTATATCTTTATTGTGATTGTGATACCTGTGGAGGGTTGGGGAGGATGCTGGTGCTGTTAAGGATACATGTACTACAAAACATCATCATGAAAGATGAAAGAAAATGAGAGTGAAAAGTGAAAAAGAAATTGGGGCGAGGGGAAGTAAATCCAAAAATAATGCACAAATGCCTAACTTCACATGCTTAACTACATATTTGTTTTTCAAACTTACATGAGTCTATCTAAAATATTTTTGAGGTATGTGCGACACAAATTTTTAGGTCTTTCATACATAATTATTTTCACTCAGACAAGGGCCATAGCTGAAATCCTAAACGAAACCACATCTGCACAACTTCACATGCTTAACAATAATCATGATATTTGATGACTCCAACTCAAATACCTTTTGCTAAACATGCGGACAAACTATTAGGTCCTGACATCTTCACTTGCTGAATGACACTATGACGTTTGATGACTCTAAGGCAACTACACTGTAGCTACGTGCGACAAAAATTCGGACGGACGGATGGACTGGTTTTGAAGAAATAATATGATGAACACAAACATACACATGTTCATTCTTATCCTTATTCTAGCACAATTAAACACGCGCATGCGTCAAAATATCGTTTCTACACTTTATAAAAGCACTTCTTTGTACTAGAGTATATCATATCATATCATATCATATCATATCCCCAAAACATTTTCTGATATAATAATTGCTTCAAATCTGTATGGTCATGCGTGACGGTTTGGATGGGAAAATGACGGATTGCATCAAGTACGAGAGCCATTCTAAAGACAATGACATACAGACTTCAAATCTAGTCTATTTCTTCAAAGTATTCGCCCTTCCCTAGCGCCCATGCCCTTCCGCAGCAAAGAAATCCATGAGGTGACCTATTGATATGGTCTTAAGTAACTGAAAAATACCACTCCCATGTGCTTTCTTTGATAAACATTTGCGCCCAGCCAGCATTTTTTCAGACTTAGAAAGAGGAAAAAGTCACAAGGACTTAGATGATTGATTTGTACCACTTTTTCATCTCTCAGGAACTTTTGAACGATAGCACTTCTGTGAGCCGCAACGTTGTCATGGATCAGCTGGAGATCACGGACCATTCCTTGCACGTATTTTTTTTTTTGTATTTCATTTAACAGCTTTCGGTACTTTGTCTCTATAAAACTTTTCAGTGACTGACTTTTGTTGACGGTGTGGGAACTTGTACAACAGTACTCCTTGAGTTAAAGAAGGTGGAACACAAAACATTTTTGATACTTTCAGTTATTTTTTGCGTTGCTGGTCTACGGTCACTTTTTCGCAGTCACTGTCTGTTGTCAACGCGACGTTGCGGCTAATAAAATTACTTGATAACGAAATTTGTTGAAACTTCTAGGAATCACGCGTTAGTCATTATATCTTGAATGACCCTCGTAGTCATTACTGTAGAGTAGAAGCAGAAGAATGTGGAAACCCAGGCACTACTGGGATCATGCATGAGGTTGCTCCGTCTACTACTACTTGCTGTTTATGATTAGGGTTAGAAGGTATCTAAAACACTCAACATTGCTTACAATTATTTGTTTGATTATCGTACAGACTCTGAAGGTCAGAGATACCGTTCTATAGTTTCTGGCCCAGAATTTTTCAACATTTTTAAGAGCTAGATTCATCATGACAATTACATGTAGTTATAATTTTCCAGTCAGTCCATTCGAATGCCTCTATATATGAATTAGACTGTATATCAATTGTACTTTTGCCAATTGCCAATTCCATTTTAATGCCGACATGCCATCTGCTAAAATTATGTTAATTTTGTTTGCATAAGGTACATGAAAATGAATATTCTTCCTTTACTTTGCTGTGACTCGTAATATGATATATGTACAATGATAAGAAAAAACTCTTTGTTTCTGGTAACATGCTCAAAAAATTAGGGTAATACTATGTAGTTCGGATTTTTTTTTTTTTTTTTTTTGGGGGGGGGGGGGGGGGGGGGGAATCTTTATTAAATGAGACTTTTCGGAAATTGTTTTTTTTTGTCAAATAAAAATGAATACAGAGAAGGGGTAATGCCTTTTGAGCATCAGTAAGTTAATTTCTAACATCACTGACCATGTATAAAGCATAAAACGTGCGTTTTGCAACTTTTTGTTAAAAAAAAAAAAAGTTGAAAAAAAAAACATTCTCCAAGGCCATAAAAAATTTAGGGTCGTGCCAAAAATTTAGAGGTGGTCGGGATACTGAAAACAATTTTTACACCCAATGGAAAGAAGCTGCATTTCTGAGTGTAGAAAATAACTTATTTGATTTAAGAATGAGAAATAATAAATCTCATTGACATTATTGTAAATTATAAAACTGGTGCCTAAATAAGTCTTTGTTTATTTTTTGGCATTGACTGGGTAGGGCTTTTTAGAGACCATAGAAACTCTTAACATTTTTTTTAACAAAACTTAAAGAAATAAAAACACTAGACAAATACATATTTTTGATAATTACTTATAATTGTTTGGGTGTTTTTTGTTTTTATTTCGTCATATTAACTCTGTTAAGCATTTCAATTGATTGCAGATTTCTAATTTTTTCATATAGGTAGGCAAATTATTTTTATCCTCGAATTTCTGAACCTCCAGTTTTACTTTAACTATTCCAAGCTAGTGCCCATTTTTTGAAACTTGTTTTTTGTCAGTGCTGTAGTCTTTGATGGGCCTTGCAATTTGTATACTCTTGATGTTAGTGTAACCTCTCCTCCTCCCCACTCCAACACGCACAAGAAAACATTTAAATTTGTATTGAATATTGCAAAATAATTTTGTATATGTATACAGAACAAAAAAAACTTCCTATTTCTATACATATTTTTTAATGTTATTAAGAAATCAACATGTGAAATGGCCTACATATGTTCGGGCGAAAAACACCAATTATTGTACGCATTACACGAAAAAGAAAACGTTGAACTCAATTTCCTCGTGCATGCACGGACTAGTATAAATATGCGTGAAATTAGCCAGAGTTTACCCAAAGCCAGAGTAGCCAGAGTTCAGCCAGAGAAGTCATAACTCTGGTTACTCTGGCTGGCCAGAGTAGCCAGAGTTCAGCCAGAGTTCAGCCAAAGAAGTCATAGATCTGGTTACTCTGGCTGGCCAGAGTAGCCAGACTATGTAACAATTATGAAACAGACTGTCCTGGTCAGCCACAGTAACCAGAGTTCTGATTACTCTGGCTACTCTGGCAACAGGTTTTACTGTATTTTCTTTGGCTATTTCTGATCAGCAGGGTAGCAAGTACCAATGGCCATCTCGGAAATTCTGGCTGTTCTGGCTAGCCAGAGTAGCCAGAGCAAATGAAATCATGGTCACTCTGACTACTCCGGCTGACCAGAGTAGCTAGAACATATTAAAATCCTAGAACGTCTGACTACTCTGGCTGCTGTCTGAAAAATAAGACAAGTTTTTGAAGTCCGTTTTATGAATCACTTGATACATATAAAACACTAAAAAATCGAACCTGAGAGAACCAAAAGGGTCATTTCGCAATAGTATTTTCTCTGGCTATTCGGGCTAGCCTGGGTAGCTAGAACCAATAGACATCTCGGAAATTCTGGCTGTTTCTGGCTAGCCAAAGTAGCCAGAGCAACTGACATCCTGGTTACTCGGCTACTCTGGCGAGTCAGAGTAACCAGGTTTCTGGCTACTCTGGCTGAACTCTGGCTACTCAGGCTAAACTCTGACCAGCCATAGCGACCAGAGTTCTGGCTACTCTAAATAGCTACTTGAAAATAGTTATTAACTTGAAATTCAGTTTTAAACATGCTAGTTAGATCGAAATGACATATGAGTCGCGCCATGAGAAAACCAACATAGTGGGTTTGAGACAAGAATGGATCCAGACCAGCCTGAGCGTCAGAATCCATGCTGTTCGCTAACAGATTCTCCAAGTCCAATACGCTTTAAAAGCGAACAACA
Organism: Mercenaria mercenaria; assembly: GCF_021730395.1. Taxonomy (NCBI): domain Eukaryota; kingdom Metazoa; phylum Mollusca; class Bivalvia; order Venerida; family Veneridae; genus Mercenaria; species Mercenaria mercenaria. The sequence continues at coordinate 31,566 of NW_026462428.1, read as the reverse complement.
TGGATCCTGACCAGAATGCGCGGATGTGCAGCATGTTCTGGATCCGTGCTGGTCGCAAAGCCACTATGTTTGTTTTCTCATGGCACGGCTCAATTATTAAATTTCATAATCAAATTCAGCTAAGACTGAAAAACTTTTGTGAACATGGGACCTGGTTACTCTGGCTACTCTGGCTGACCAGAGTTGCAAAAACATGTTAAAATCCTACAAACTCTGGCTACTCTGGCCAGCCAAAGTAACCAGAGCAAATGAAATCCTGGTGACTCGGGCTTCTCCGGATACTCTGGCTGACCAGAGTAGTCAGAACATGTTAAAATCCTAGAAACTCTTGCTTCTATGGCTGAACTTTGGCTGACTTCTGGCTACTCTGGTTGAACTGTGGCTACTCTGGCCGGTCAGCCAGAGTAACAAGAGTTCTGGCTACTCTGGCTATCCTAAATAGCCACTTGAAAATATTAATTAACTTGAAATTCAGTTTAAGCATGCTATTTAGATAGAAATAACATATTAAGTTTCATAATCAAATTCAGCTAAGACGGAAAATGTTTTGTGAACCAGGTTACTCTGGCTACTCTTAAAATCCTAGAAACTCTGGCTACTCTGGCCAGCCAGACTAACCAAAGCAAATAAAATCCAGGCGACTCGGGCTATTCTGAATACTATGGCTGACTAGAGTAGCCAGAATATTTTAACATCCTAGAAACTCTGGCTTTTCTTGCTGAACTCTGGCTACTCTGGCTGAACTCTGGCTACTCTGTCCAGCCAGAGTAACCAGAGTTATGACTTCTCTGGCTGAACTCTGGCTACTCTGGCTAGCCAGAGTAACCAGAGTTCTGACTTCTCTGGCTGAACTATGGCTAAACTCTGGCTACTCTGGCTAAACTCTGGCTGAACTCTGGCTACTCTGGCTGCTCTGGCTAATTTCACGCACATCTAGTATAATACGTGTTTATAAAATCAGACTGATTTTATAAACTTTCACTTTGTTGTCAGTAAGGAAAAGACGTTAAAACTGAAATTTATTCATTTTTCTTTCTTTTTGGTATGCCTAAAATTGCACCAAATTTACGGGAACGTGCCATTGGTATGCTTAAAAACCCTTAGGCAAAGTTTACAAGCAACAAGGCGTACGGAAGATTTGCCGAGTAGTGGATGTCCACGCGTCAAGACGCCTGAGAAAACCGCTATATCATGAATACCCACTTACGCAGTCATTCCCAAACTGCCACTGCCACTGCTACTAACACCCCTGGTACACATTTCAGCCGAATATCTGACCAAACCAATCGTCTGCTCGAGTGTGGTCTACGTGGACGTCGTCCTTACGTTGGCTGTGTTATGACTCCGCGTCACCGCATCATTTGTGTTAATTGGGCACGAACACACCACCGCTGGTTAAGGCAGTTCTCTTCTCCAACGAGTCAAAATTTTCCGTTCATAGAAGTGATGGCAGGGTTTGAGTACACCGCTGAAGAAATGCCCGTCGATTTTTGTGTACTATAGAGAGGTATTTTGGGGGATGGAGTTTCCGTCTTGGTCTGTGCACGCATTACGCACTTGTCGTGATCGATGGGAATTTGAATGCCCAACACCACCGAGATGAGATTCTTGCGAGGCACGCCATCCCATTGTTTTAATTAATTCCAATGTCACTCTGTTTCAACGGAATAATGCTAAAAGCCATGCAACTAGAGATACTTTGAATTTCCTAGGACGAATAACATTGCATTTATTACTGACTGGACCGCCAAAAGTCCAGGTCTGAATCCTACCGGACACCTGTCGGATAATTTGGACGTCGCCCTATTCTACTGTCTCGAACGTCAATGAACTAACACAATCTTTAATTCAGGAGTGGAACAACATTCCACAGGCCGAAATCAACATACTTGTCGGTACTATGCGCCAACGATGCCAGACAGTCCTCTGTGCTCAAGGTTGCCATACCCGGTATTAATGTGTTCTTTTGACGTACGACCTCATTTAAGCAATCATTTCATCAGTTTTCCGTAAACGTAGAACTATAAAATCTTCCACACAAATTCATGCAATACATATAAAAATGATTTAACTCTTGTTTTCATATTTACATATATCTGCACTTAAACAGCTGAAGTTACTTTTTCAGTTTAAATAAAGAAACCTGTCTGTTTTGAATGCATTTATTCAGTAAACAGCGTGTGACTGTAATAGGACTAGGGATTCTTTTTTGGTAAAAATGCACTCTGAAGTGTTTGATGTAAGAAAGAGACGGGGAGAGGGTGAGAGGATACTTTGCTGATAACCCAGCAATGTGACATTAACTTTAAAGTTCTAGACAGCATTTCGTATTTCACTCCGGGTAAATACTTTTAATCTTGGGGCAAAGTGAAGTGGGTATATAGATCAAATACTCACGTTTACATATTCTGTGAAGGAGTGTCAATTTTGTCACATTAACATCTATATCCTCGGTTTAAACGTCCAAATATCACTCTTCCACTGTTCACAAATATTTAAATATTTCGCGGCAACAAACTACGCTAATAAAACTAATTAATTAATTCCAAATTTGATCACTATATTTGTTTTTCAGCCCGTTTACGACACATCTAGTCGAATATTTCAATTTAAACTTCCTGTTTTAGTAAACACTCACGTGACATCCACGATATCTATAGATAACAACACTTTTTATCAAAATAGGATATCTTAGTTTGTTTTAACTTGTGCATTTGTACTAGCATCTTATTGTGTTAAGTATTAGATGACACATAAATTAGAACGCACAATTATATTCTAAAAAAATGTTATTGATGCAACTACCGGTGTTTACTTCTTTAAACATGCATTTGCAATATTTTCACAAAAAGGTTTTTAGAAATCAATGTAAATAGACCTTTTCCTATTTATGAAAACAAATTTAGGATTAACGTTACTCGGTGCGTCTTTAATTATGCGACACGGTATATCAAAATCGTGTATTGGAGTGGGGAAGTTTAAGCCTATATGTTTACTAATGAGGCTCAGCCACTTAATATCAAACTTCCGAAACCAATTTGATTTTGGCATTTTTCTTCTTATTAACGCAAGCCAAGCATGAGTCGCCAAGCTAACTATTACCATCTTGTTTACTGACGTTTTGTTAACTTAAACATTTGAAACTATTGCTCTTCGCACTTTTTAAAAGGTTCGACCTAATGGCCTCTGGCGGTCGATCTAACTTTGGCCATTTAAAAGGGTTGACTTTATTAGAAGAAAAAAAAAACAAACATAAAATACACGTTTAATTTAGTTCTAAATAATGCATATCCACTAGATAGTCTAGATATTCACTTATTTTTAATTAATATCCAATGAGCACTCGATAAATGCTGTGTATTCGCTGGATTTTAATTCATATCCAGTGAACACTCGTTGCATGCTTGGTTTTCGCTGGATTTTAATTCATATCCAATGAGCACTCGATAAATGTTGTGTATTCGCTGGATTTTAATTCATATCCAGTGAACACTCGTTGCATGCTTGGTATTCGCTGGATTTTAGTTCATATCCAGTGATCACTCGTCACATGCTGTGTATTCGCTGGATTTTAATTCATATCCAGTGAACACTCGTTGCATGTTTGGTATTCGCTGGATTTTAATTAATATCCAATGAGCACTCGATAAATGTTGTGTATTCGCTGGATTTTAATTCATATCCAGTGAACACTCGTAGCATGCTTGGTATTCGCTGGATTTTAATTCATATCCAGTGATCACTCGTCGAATGCTGTGTATTCGCTGGATTTTAATTCATATCCAGTGAACACTCGTTGCATGCTTGGTATTCGCTGGATTTTAATTCATATCCAGTGATCACTCGTCGAATGCTGTGTATTCGCTGGATTTTAATTCATATCCAGTGAACACTCGTTACGTGATTGGTATTCGCGGGATTTTAATTCATATCCATTGATCACTTGTCACATGCTGTGTATTCGCTGGATTTTAGTTCATATCCAGTGAACACTCGTTACGTGATTGGTATTCGCTGGATTTTAATCCATATCCAGTGATCACTCGTCACATGCTGTGTATTCGCTGGATTTTAGTTCATATCCAGTGAACACTCGTTACGTGATTGGTATTCGCTGGATTTTAATCCATATCCAGTGATCACTCGTCACATGCTGGGTATTTGCTGGATTTCAATTCATATACAGTGAACACTCGTCACATGCTGGGTATTCGCTAGATTTTAATTCATATCCAGTGAGCACTCGTTACATGCTGGGTGATCGCTGGATTTTAATTAATATCCAGTGAGCACTCGTTATGAATTTTGATTGTTTATCCAGGTTGTCCAACTAAAGAAGGGATTTCAAGTTAGTTTTAGAAAAAAATATTTACCAACGTTGCATGGCAAATGCATGAAATTTAGACTATTTTGTAAAAAAAATACATTGGTCAAAGATTTGTATCAAAATCATATTTATCTTTGACAGCAGTTCAACAGAAATTCAGATTTTGAATGTTATGATTACCTCCCTTTTGTGCATCGTGGTTTTGCAACCAAGATATATCATCTAAAGTTACACGCAGTTTTAAATATTAGATTACTTTATAACCCCAATCAATTGGGAATGTGAAAAGGAAAACTACTGGAATCAAACTGAATACATGACTTTGTAAAATATTGCAACAAAATATTGAATGCAATAAAATGTATATGTCTGAAATTAATCTGATATTTTTAAACATTCCGTATAATAAATCTGTTAACAGTAACATAATATATGAAAATACGTGCTTACAATCATTGAAATTTACGGCCTTTATGCTCTTAATTTACGAAACAAAACTGACAGGCGCATATTTCGAGTGCCAAAGAAATATCTTATTTTTCGTGTTAAGATGTCCCAAATGCAATATATCTGATAAAACGTTTATAAAAATTCCAACGGTAATCCGAAAAGAGAACACTTGATCATTTACATCAATAATTTGTTCGTGACAGCTATAAATCCTATACTTAAAGTGTAACATGTATCTAAGATATCTTTTTCATACTTCCTTGTACACTGAACAAAAATATATACCTCTTTTTTGCGGAAGATTTGTCTCATTTTGAAGTGATTCATGTGACATGGCAACTTCCCAGCGTTAATTTTACGAGATGGTGAACTCTCGTCGTTATTACTGACAATGGCGTGGGTGTCGGTGGAACCGCCCTACTTTCTGCAAACCCTCTAGGCATATTGTTTTTGCGTACAATGACTGTGCCTTTCTTGTCCTATAAATCATCCATAAAGTCACCTTGTGAGCATAAAGAATCTCGTGAAAGTATGAGTGTCAGGTGTAGCAGGAAAATGTCAGTAAGGAAAATGCACCATTTGCGGAGGGAAAAATGTGAAGGTATGAAAGCATGTGACGAGAGAAAATGTGCAATGAAGTATAGGTTTCGTGAGAATATTTTTTACCGATTTCAATGGTAAAAATGCTGAGTGCAGTATAACGAATGGCTTAAAATGTACGAGAAATGTAGTAAGTTTCCTACGTTGTAAATGCCCTGTGAAAATATAGTGTAATGTAGTATACGTGCTATGGAAAATGTTAGTAGTAATGTATTGAGTTGTCCAAAACAGTTTATAAATTACGTGATGTAAATGATATGATTTCATTATTAATGTAGGTTACATTATAATGTGTTATGTTTATTAACGCACATGCATGACAAGGAATATATAAAAGCGCGGACGTCAAAATATGTTGTAACTTATTCCTTTAGGAAATATGAAGATCATGTAGTTTGACGACATTATGTCACGTTTTTAAACTGCGGTCAATGAAACTACTTTTCGCAGTACTCAATGCCAATAAGTACGCTGTTGATCTTTAATTTGACGGAAGGATACGGAAACGTCCGAGTCTTTGCGAAAAAGCACTTATAATCATTGTAGATTATAAAAAAGACCATACACTTTCAAGTAAGGAAAGCGTAACTAGGCTTAGAGTGATTCAAATAAGTGCCTACCACTTAGCCGTTAATACTGACTCTAAACAATTAGGATTGTAAACATGTGGTTGGATGACGAGCTGTAACTTTCTATGAATATTTATATATACAGTTACTTGTTTAAAAAGCTTTAATATTATTTGAATCAGTAAAATTAACTACAGTTACCTGCAAAATTAAACTGCAAAGAACATTTTCCCATTGACTTACACACATTTCCAACTTTTGTATTTTAAATGTAAAAATGTCAACATGCAACGCCGCATTGTATAGTGAAACCAGTAGATTCCTATTGTTTGTAATTAGACAAATAAGAATAGTTAAATATTACTTAAAACAACATTTAGAGAAAAGTAATAACTGTTTGTAAACAACTGTATGTCACTTAGACATGATACTGGTAGAGATGAGAATGTGATCAACTGGGCTTAAAAAGTAAAACAGTTATTAAAAGAATCTGGTTTTAATAATGTATGATTATATCCAAAATCAGTTGATATCAAACTGTTTATTCCGGTACTACGAACACATGACTGTGATGACATGCATAACAATCATCTCTTTGTTTGTTTAAAGAACTTAAGTTGACATTTGGAATATATGTATGCCTAAATAAAATGAATTGTGTTTAACAGCGAAACAGTATTGCCAAATTAAGAACGTCGTCTCATCATTTAAACATTGAAACTGGTAGACATAGAAATATATCGAGATCTGAAAGAAAGTGTTCTTTATGTGAACACAACGATTTGGAAGATGAATATCACTTTATACTAAAATACCCTGTTTATTCTGAGAAAAAGGTATATACCACTTTACTATTACAACCATTCAAGTATGTTTCATTTCATATAACTTTTAAACACAACTAATTTGAACATTTTAAATAGGTTGTAATTTTGTAATAAACCATTTAAAATGAGAAATGATAATTTAAATTACTAGTATGATTGAAACGATTAGTATTTAAACATATATTCCTCCGTGCAGTTTGTCTATGAAATATTTAGTACGAATTCATAAAATTTGATCGCCATACAAAGTGTATTTGCTAATATTTGAATTGAAATTATTGTTATCATTGATGTCTGTATATATTTTCATTCTCACTGTACGTATATGTAAAAAGTTTATTACTGCATATTGTAAATAGCCATGATAACGAGGAACTTCTTATGTTCAAGTCATATTATTATGAATAAAGTCCTGTTCTGCTCTGTTCTATTCTATAGTTTTGTCATTATCTCAGCGCATTGTATGATGTATTACTAAAATTTAAAGTAAGTCTACACCTAAAACACACGGTGAAGTGCGTTTGTTTTAATTGTTGCAGCAATTTCTCTTCCGTTTATCATAGTCGCCAATTAAATGCAGTTCAAGATATTTAATCTTTTTTTTTTTTTCTTTTTTTTTACGGATATACAAATGTATGCTATTTTTGGAATAATATAATAACAATTCGTTAATTGAAATATAAAAACATGAAATGTGTTGACTTTCTAATTATGTTGTTTCTATGAATGCTGGTGATATTGAAAAAAGAAAAGAAGCAGTGTTTACAAAACTGTTAGAAACACAAGTGTGTTTATGAGTAAATCGTTTTGTGTATTTTACATTCTGTATTTACAAGTATTTATTATATGAAAGCTTACGATTCAAACTTCAAAAGTCAAAACTCCTACTTTATTATGACAACAGGAAGTTTTTATCTTCATTTATTTCTGATAAGGAAACATTTATAATACACAGGTGCAATGATAAAAATACCAGTTATAAGGATTTACCTAAGGGGGTTTATAAATGGAAGTTGTTGTAAATTTTGCAAAATAAATATGATTGATAAACTTTAAGTCAAAAATTAGGATCGATAAAAGCAAACTTTAACAAAGCAGCCCTGGAATGGAAAGGAAAAAGGGAACAAAAAAAATCTTACTACTTCACAGAACATTCATTAAATTAAAAACAGTTGTATATCAGCGCATAACTTGGCCGATGGAACAGGTCGTTTTAATGGTATTGATAGGTATAAACGAGTATGACAATTGTGTAACGAAGTAAGTGTTGAGACTGCAGTATCACTTTTTAAATCTATTTGTCCAGTTAAAGAAAAAAACATCGTTATTGAATATTTCACGGCCTTCCATTGGCAATTTCAATTACATTGTTAGTTAAAAAAATTAGAATTGTGCAATACAAAATTGCTAAGTACATAAAAATTCATCCGATGTTAGGTACTATCCTCTTAATAATATGTAAGCTGAATCATTTGTGAATAATAACTTATCATTATGGATATGCATCTTATGTAAATACGTATGTGTAAAGTATCATACGCTATTTAAGATAATGTTAGACCTGTGAAATATTTGATATGCTGATATCGTCTTCGCCGTATTTCACTTTTGTATCATATCTAAATGGCCAATGTCATTGTATGTATATAGATGCCGAATGCCGAATAAAGTTGAATTGAGTAAAGGCTGGATCTTCAATAGCACATAAAAAATGCTCATAAAGTCTTGAAATGTGGCTGCCACATTTTCTGTTATGAACATAAAACACATTGTATATAGATTTTTTGTTTTCTCTAATATTTTTCAAAGGCTTGAATACTGATGATCATAGTAGAAAGTTTAATTGAATTTATTTATTGATTTTCTGTCCACTAAATATAAAAGCCCGTGCGCAGTATAAAAAGTAGCGCTTTTCAAACAATATAAGTATGCATAACATCTATTTGGACTTCCGTTTCATCTATTTTATATAGAATTTAAAGTTTTGTAGAAATTTAATTGACATTTTTTCATATGGAAAAATAAGCTCCACACCATTTATTATGTAGCCCTTGTAAAAACATTTGTAAAAACATTATTATATACCTATGTAAATTCTGTAAAAAATCGGCTTGTTTTCCACAATTAAATATGAACAGACAGAAAAAAATCCGTATTGTACCTTTTAAATTCCGTATTGTACCTTCCGTATTGTACCTGCCGGACTACTTTCATTAAAATGCATTACCTGACACAGTTCTATAAATAGTGCACATAAAAAACTTCACTTTTCCATTTTAATATCGATAAACATTAAAGAATTCGTTCAATAACAAAACAACAAACAAAAAGTTAGAGGTATATAATAAAAGGGTCATTATAACAGTAGCTAGATCTGGGATTTTGTATTCGGATCTAGCTTGCGGGCCTCGTGAGATCCGATCTGGTAAAATCCACACGAGCCGAATACAGCATCCCAGATCGATCTACTGTTATTATAACCCTATTATATTCAAATCTGCTGAAGGATTTCATAGCGTTAAAAAGATCTTAGTTATGTAGAGTGTTCAAATTGTAATACGTTCATGATACTGTTTGATATGGCTAAACCGTTTTAAAAATGTATATATATATGCGCAATAATTCAAAAAGAAATGAAAGAAAACCCGCTTTTCGATACATAAAATAACCCTTTACGGCACTCTGGGTATAATTTCTGGATATATTTTATTGCCTCATGTATATCCGTATAAGAACGACAGGCGGAATTAAAATTCAAGCGTTTTATGATAATTTATGATAATAAATAAAGAAATTATTTCGCAAGATATTTTGTCCATATTCCCTGCTATCATATGACGACGACAGGTTTTCTTATCTCGCTGTCTCTTTTGGGTCCTGTGCTTGTCAATGTCTTGTATAAATGTCACGTGCCGTGTATCTACGCCAAGTAGGTATGCTGGTTTTTAGCCGGGGAAATTTAATGATTCAATGCATACCCCGTTCACTCTCTTTACTTGTCGCTGATTAGTACTGCCTACAAGTTTACTAGGTTATCTTATTAAAAAAGGAGAAACTTTATTCAAAATGGGTATGAAAACGCATGGGGATTCTAAATTTCGTTAGTGACAGAGTTATGTCTGCATATTCAGTAATTCATTGTATTAACCAGGAACACAAAATAAGATAATTCACATGTGACATATAAAAAGTGAACACTGAATTGCAATAAATCAGATTGATTGAAAATAAGTTGAGATTGATTTGTGTTTCTATCGTTTATAAATTGCAATGTATTGTACATGTTCTTTATCTTTGATAAACTTTGTTTTTTTCTTCCTAGCTTAGAAATACATATCAGTAAATTTATCAGCATGTATTAAGAAATACTGTCACATGTGTTTGAGGTACATTTCAAAGATTAATGCCAGATTATTTTTTAATTATAGACGGTTTACGTATTGCTTAAGAATGCTAAGTATGTGTTGATGAAAGAGTCTTCCCAGTTGTTAATGAGATAAACAGTGGTTTGTATTTCTACGGAGACCCTGGGACGTCTTCAGTCTTTTAATTCACCTGAGCACAAAATGATCTAGGTGTGATATGTGTCCATCATCCTTTGGCGTGTATCTTAAACACTTTGATTTTTAACTCTTGCCCAGTCTTCAAAATCTCAGAATATTACCATCAATAAAATATCGGGAGAGTTCTTTTCTTGGTCAAAAACTAGGTCACTAAGCCAGTTAATGGATAAAATTTGGCAATATTCTAGAGGCCACATTTTCTACCTCATGTTTATGAAAGTTTGTAATAATTCAGTACAAATTCAAAACTGGTTTGCCAAAGGTCAAAAACTAGGTCACTTGGTAAAGTAATAGAAAAAAAAACTTGTTAAAACTTTTCTGTTTGATCTTCTTAAAACTTATTTCAGGACGTTTCTCCTTATGAAATCTAGTTTAAGTTTATATAAGCTGATATCTACCAAATCAAATATAAGCCTACCCTCACCGCAAGTAGTCCAAATAAATAGTCCTAATCTTTCAAGTAGTCAAATATATATAGTAATAATCTCTCTTCCTTTCCTCGTGCCCTTTCTCAATAGCATCGTGTTTTCTTTTACTCTACTGCGTTTCAGTATGTATCTGTAGCATTCTATCGAAACCTGCATGTTCCTATTGCATGCCAAGTAAAAATGGCGGCGTAAGAATTTTATGTCCCGAAAAGTGACTGAAAAAATCTCATTATGCTAAGAAATGTCGAAAAAAAATTAAGTAAGTAGATTTTATAAGAAATAAAGAACACTTGGATTTAGTGGTGTTCAGTCTAAAGGTCTTTAACTAGGTCGCTGGGTCAAACCATAGAAACCCCTTGTCAGCGCTCTAGAGGCCACATTTTCTACTTGATCATAAAAATTCTTTGTCAAAATATTTGTCACTATGAAATCCAGGTCAGGTTTATAACTCAATTATCTGAGATCTTAAACTAGGTCACTAGGTCAAATTATAGAAAAACATCGGTCACTCTTCAGAGGCAACATTTACTTCTTGCTGTCAGAATGTTTCTCTGTTTGAAATGTAAGTCAAGTTTGGGTCTGGGTTACCTTGGTTACTTGAACTACGTCACTAGGTCCAGTCATAGAAAAACATTGTTAACACTCTAGAGACCACATTGTCTACTTGATCTTCATAAAACTTTGTCAGAATGTTGTCTCTGTGACATCTATGTCAAGTTTGAAACTAGATTATCCAGGTCAAAAACTAGGTCACTGGGTCAGATAATAGAAAGACATTGTTAACACTCAAAAGGCCACATTTTATACCTGATCTTCATGAGACTTGGTCGGAATGTTTGTTTGTTTAAAATTAACGAAAACATGTAACTGGGTCACTTGAGAAAAAATAGGTCACAAGGTCAAGTTACAGAAAACGTTTGTTTAGAGGCTACTTTTCAACTTGATCAATCATTATAAATATTTTTCAGAATGTTTGTCTCTATCAAATCTATGTAAAGATCCAAAGTGGGATACCTGAGGTCAAAAACTGTCACTAGAGCATTTCAAAGAAAAACTTGGTCGCAAAGGCAGAACCAATCCTGTCCAGCATGGTAAGAGTTAACCTTGATCGATATTTTCAATGTTGCTGTGGCAATCATCAAGTAATTAGAACGGAAAGTAATGTCACAAGAGTTGTTGCTATACCCCCGATGTCGGCACAGTGTGTAGACACATTGTTAATCCTGTCATCCCACAAGTCCACATTACTTAGTACACCAACACATCAAATATGGATAAACCTCACCGGATAAATATAAAACAAGCACAGCTTAGTGAAGAAGCATGGATTTGTAACACGTGGTAATTCCAGTTTACGGACTCTCCTTTAGTGATACCGACATTGCTGAACGCAGATGTGAATATGTCGATTTCTCTTCGTTGAACAAGAAAAAGTACAAGCAGAATCGTTATAGGACATTTAGATATTAACTTGTTCAATGTAAAGACATTAGGGTATACACTCGAAAGAAGAAATAAAAACATCAACATTTGGTGAAGGGTTGCTGCTTTTGTACGAGCGGACGTTGCGTTTATATGATGGAACGATATTTATTTGTTTGTTTTGGTTTAGCGCCATTTTTCAACAGTATTTCAGTTATGTATTTACAGTAATAGCAGGTAGTTCACCTAACTAGTGTTCCTGGATTCCGGAAGGGAGACAACTACTATAGCGTTGATCTTAATTAACAAGGGAAGATAATAGAATCGATTTTATCCAATTCTTCAGTATGAGTACAAACCTGTTCTCCGCAAGTAATTGTCCACTTTACCACATGAATCAGAGGTGGCGGACGAATGATTTCAGACACAATGTCTTTTATCAGATCGTCACGGAGAACATACGCCTCGCCATGATCGAGCTCACGACCTCACGATCCTTAGATCTGCGCTCTCCCTATTGAGCTTAGCGGGCGGGCCAATATCTTGATTGCAAAACAATATTTTTAAGAAATAAAACGGTGCTATTTATTTGTATATCGACGGTGACAATTGACGGACCTTTTCTGCACGAATTTAGATAAATGAACAAGCTGTTTTGATCACTGTGAAACAAATGGGGATTTTACTTATCTAATTTGTGATTTTAAAAGCAAACCATTACCAGCCGTATGGAGTTTTCTAACCTTGCAAACTTGATTAAAGAGGTGACAGGTTTTAAGAAAGACTGTGAACCTCTTACTAACTAAAAAAATGCAGTTTCATGGAACTTTTAAAACTTTCTATCTGGAGTAAGAGGTTGTCAAAATATAATGAGTTCAGTTATTAACAGAAACACACCATCCATTGAATAGCAAAAAAAATCGAAATTAATTATTTAAAGTTTCAGAAAATTTAAAAGTGACGACTTCATATAGAAGGTTTTTAACATGAATTTCCACACTGAAATTTATAAAATTGTTTGGATGATGAAGTTTCATTTTGATAAAGAAGACCATCCTAGCATTTAATAAAAAAGAAAACTATTGGATACAACGTTTTGTACAAATTCTTTTAATGTTTGCCATGGTGTTTCGTGTTTTATAGGAGAAAACAGTGGCCAAAATCAGAGATACATTTTGGATCTTTTCAAAGTCTTCATCTGTTTTCCTCATGACATTCTCCATTGTAAACTGGCATCTTAATTGTTTGTGGTCTCTTTGACTACTCTGTAAATCTCATGTCTTCATATCTGTCGCTAACCGCTCTGGCTGAAGGCTAAAAGATGAACACTGTTAAAATCTTCTTTTTTTTTCGACGCGTACTGCGGACTTACTATAGGGGTTTTCTCAAACTGTATATATAGTTGTGCATAACTGAACAGTGGCATATTAAGCATCCGGTTCTATTGTATATAAATTACCGATATATTTTTAACAGCGTGGGCAAATTTTGAAAAACTTTTACATCACTTTTTATACGCCCGAAGGGACGTATTATGTTATAACCCCGGTGTCCGTCCGTCTGTCCGTCAGTCTGTTCGTTACCAATTTCGTGTCCGCTCTGTAACTCTTGAACCCCTTGAAGGATTTCAAAGAAACTTGACACAAATGTACACCACACCGAGACGACGTGCAGAGCGCATATTTTGGATGTCTTGCTTTAAGGTCAAGATCACACTTAGGGGTCAAAGGTCATATGAGTGTGTTTCGTGTCCGCTCTGTAACTCTTGAACCGCTTGAAGGATTTCAAAGAAACTTGGCACAAATGTTAACCACACTGAGACGACGTGCAGAGCGCTTGTTTTGGATGACTAAATTCAAGGTCAAGGTCACACGTAGGAGTGAAAGGTCATATATGACTTTGCTGTGTCCGCTCTGTAACTCTGGAACTGCTTGAAGGATTTCAGAGAAACTTGGCACAAATGTTCATCACACTGAGGCGACGCGCAGAGTGCATGTTTTGGATGACTCACTTCAAGGTCAAGGTCACACTTAGGAGTCAAAGGTCATATATGACTTTGCTTTGTGTATATTGCTCTGCATTGCAGTGCTCTTGTTTTTATTAGGCAGATCCCTTTTTTTTTGTTCTCTTACAATAAATTTTTAGTGAATTACTTCCCTTTTTTGTTACTATAAATAGCTTATTTTGAAACGTTTTTTATTATTGGCCAAAGGGAAAAACTGAGACCACCTTTCTGTGGTACAACATGGATGGTACATACAATTTTTAGATGTATTTTGACATAACTTTACCTGGTAAGAATTTTTTGTTGACTTAGAATTTATTTTGGAATTTCTTGTTTTTGTTGTTCCTGTCCTTTGGGCTTCAACAGTCAAGTTCTTTAAATTTTGCTCCCATCCTCTGATGTAACCCTTCGGGCGTATATTGCCCCACTTGGCGGCGCTCTTGTTTATTAATGTGTCTATATATTCAAATCTTTCGACTACCGTATTTATGAACAAGAAGCTAGAGTTTCTGTATCGCAAAGTTGTTCTTTTTTATTTTGAAGTGTTGCAACTTAATTATTGATATGCTTGCTGTCAATTTCGTGAGGTCTAGCCGGTATTCGCCAGCAGTAAAAGCGGCTGTTTGATTCAATGACCAACATACCCTATAATCCTGGATTTGAACCAATGACCTCCTGGTGAGGAGACAGGCACTCTTCCCCTGCGCCGCAAGAAGTTCACCTATTTCAGATCAGGTGTCCCCTATGCAGGCATAGGGCATCACAACAACATATGTTACAAATTATTACTTAATTGAATATTTGATATCAAAGAATGTATATAGTGTATATGGAAACAAGGAGTTTCGTATCATTGCACTCCCGACGCGGAAATGCTACTGTGCGACGCAAATTTTTGAATATGCACTATACGATGCGTGACATTTTAATGCACTGCGGTTTAAAAAAAATGCCGCACGTGGTATTATATATTCTTAACCATTTCAAACCCTACAAATTCAGTTTTATACGGAACTGAATTCACTCAGTTTTACACGATGGCTACATTATGAATTTTTAATCCAAAATTGACCTTATGTTTTCATGAGTTTAATCTTTGTTAAAGAGTATCTATACATACCATATACGCATGTGTTCGAAAACGTACTCGACTAAAAAGGCTAATCTCGACTACTAAGCTAGTTGCATCAAATGACCACACAGAATTGCTCAAATGGTGGCATTGGAGTTGACTAAGTCAAAAATTTAATTTTGTTCACAATTCTATGCATGTACTGGCCATTAAACATTTTTGGAATATGATCGGACGCTAATTCCCAGGCCCCATGTTCACAAAACAATTTTCAGTCTCAGCTGGGTATTAGATTGAAATTTTGACAGCTTGTTTTAATGGCACTTTAAGATTAAATTCCAGTTGAGACAGACAATACATACTGAATAGTCACTTGAAAATTGTCATGAATTTAAAACTTAAATTCTAACATGTAAGTTTGATATCAATGAAAAAGTTTCGTTATCAAACTCAGCTGAGACTCAAAATGTTTTGAAAACGGAAGTCCAGGAATTCAATCTTGGCGTGGCCTAAGTTATCAAGATCGTGCCTTTCTTGATCATTTTTCAAAATCTGATATCGGATTATGAAACTACAAAGTGGTTATTCCCTTTTTACGGACGAAGGCCGGTATTGATTTCATTTTTACTTCCTGTTTATATCTGGGGTGAAGGTCATTTAACAGCTGATTAAAACTGTACGTAGCGGATAAAACATTCCACCGGTCGGAATAGTTAGAAGTTGTAGAGGACTTCAGTTATCTTGGTGTGAAATTTAATTATAATGGTTCGTTTAATAAGACTACAAAGTACTTGTGTGATCAGGCAAGGAAAGCAATGTTTGCAGTGCTTTAGAAGTCAAGAGCATTATTTCCTGATCTAGACCTACAATTACAATTGTTTGGTACAATGATGTGCCCAAAACTGTTGTATGGTGTAGAAACATGGGGTGTTGGTAATGTTAAAATTATAAAACAATTCCAGTTGAAATATTTAAAAATGTTACTGAATGTTAAAAAGTGTACACCTAATGTTATGGTTTTTTGGTGAACTTGGCACACAGCCTATAGATTTAGTGATAAAAGGTAGAATTCTTAACTTTTGGTGTAGAATAATTAATGCTAAAAAAGATAAAATTTGTAGCATTATGTATAGACTTATGTATGAGTTGGATAAGAAAAATATTTACCACTCGTTTTTTTTTTTTTTTTTTTTGGATGAATTATGTTAAAAACTCTTTGCAAGAGTTGGGTTTTGCTGATTATTGGTTAAGCCAATCTGTTGTGTCTCCACTGTATTTTAAACATATGGTTAAGAATAGAATAAAGGACCAATATATCCAATTTTGGAATGAGCAGTTAAACAGATCTAGTAAATGTTGTACCTACAGAATATTTAAATCTGATTTTTAACTGGAAAACTTAAACTTTTACCAAAAAATCTGGCTCAGTCTCTTTGTCGTTTTAGATGCAGCAGTCACAAACTACCGATTGAGGAAGGTCGCTTTATTAATTTAGCTCATAACTTAAACCACTCTTTAGGTGATGAATTTCATTATATTTTCGAATGTTCCCATTTTAATGATCTTCGCAGAAAATATTTATCGGTACATTTCAGAAGACCAAACATGTATAATTTTGAACAACTGTTTGCAAATAGAGACCGGACAACTTTACTTAAATTAGCTGTTTTTGTGCAAAAGATTATGTCTGCAATTGATTAATGGTATACCACCTTCCGGGTCAACAAACTTTACATACTTAAATGCTCAATTTTCATACCATCCCATATTAATGCAAATAATTTTGTATTTGAGTAAGAAAGATTTTGTATGGCTCATGCATGCTACTTCGAGTTTGTGTTGGTCACATTCCTGCTATGTTAGTAAATGTTACTAGTGTTAAGATGGTTTGTGATATTTGTTTGTTGAACTGTTTTGGCAATTAATTTGTACATGCATTTATTTGTAATGCTGATGCCCTGAACGGGCCGAGATTTGAAATAAAACTTGAAAAGATAATATTTTCTTTAGGGTTTACAGGCGTTTTGAGCCGTATTGTTAGACAGTATATTAATATATAAAAAGTCATGAATCCGAATCCGGTATTACACCTGCGGCACAGTTCGACTCTGCCACTCTGATACGGAGTAATCTCCAGTAAACGATTTACAGTCAACCCCCCCCCTCCACACACACACACACCCTAGTCAAATCGTCCCCCAGTCAACTCGTTTCCTTTTTGGTCATTTCTTATCCCTTGACGAATCCAAAAATGCTCCCCCAACCCACCACCACCTCCCACCTTTCCGCCCACTCCGTTTTAGTCTTATTTTTGTCAAAGTTTCCTAGATTATGATTAATATAATTATGATGTAAACTATGTGGTCAGTAAAATATGTTCTACATAATAAACCTGAAAATTTTACTTTAAAAACTACATTTTATTTTGCTTTATAAATACCCGATCGTAGTTAAACGTGTAGAGTGCATGCACGTTTCGTAGCTTTAAGTGTGCATTGACTTATGCGGCTGCTTATCTTTTTTGAAGATACTTCCTGTTTATTTTCAAACATGTTGAATTGCTGATACATATCTAATTCTGAATCAGGAAGTTTTCGCTAAATTATGGTAATGCATCGGATCTCGTTTCGACGGGGATGAAAGATACATGTATGAGAACTTCTTGTATGTTAAGCCAAAGTGTTGAACTAAATCATTCAAGATATTTCATTAAAATTTCTATTTTATGGAACATCCTACAATTATCAAAATTAATGAAAAACAGTGACTTTCTCCGTACAGAATTCTACGAGAACCCAGTATTTATACTATGCAACAAATATTAAACTGACTTTCAATTTTTTAAGAATGATTTTTTTTTCACAACAATATTTTATACTGCGTTTTTTTATCCCCCGCCGATGAAATCGGGAGGGTGTATTGAAATGGCGTTGTCCGTCCGTCAGTCCGGGCTAACGAGTTGGTACTTGAGTGTCTAGCAGGTTAGGGTTTGGACTCTTTGTTTATATGACAGTCACTTAAAAAAGTGTCCAAAAGTGGGTTTATGTGACTAATTTTTGGGTTTATGTGGCTAAAATTTAACATTGAAAAGTCACTTAAGTATCATACCGTGAGTACGTCCGTCCATCCGTCCGTGCGTCCGTCCGTCCGCAGCCATTCCTCAGTAACTAGCTGGTAGAATTTCATGAAACTTGAAATAAACATGAACCATCATACTGCGTTGATGCCCGTCAAGTTTTTTTTTTTTTGGATTGGTCAATTTCCCTTAGAGTTATTGCCCTTGATTTAATGAAAAATGTCCGTCCGTAGCCATTTCTCAGTAACTATCAGGTAGAATTTCATAAAACTTGAAATAAACATGCACCAACATACTGCGATGATGCCCGTCAAGATTTTTTGGAGGTGGGGGGGGGGGGGGGGGGGGGGAGGGATTGGTCAATTTCCCTTAGAGTTATTGCCCTTGATTTAATGAAAATCCACGTCTGTAGCCATTTCTCAGTAATAAGCTGGTAGAATTTCATGAAACTTGACATAAATATGAACCAACATACTTCGATGGTGCCTGTCAATTTTTTTTCAATTGGTCAATTTTCCTTAGAGTTATTGCCCTTTAATTGTTTAAAAAACTACAGATTTGTACATAACAAACCAACCAATTAGTAGAATTTTATTAAACTTCTTTCAGTCTTTTCCCCCACCTCACTCTCCACTCAGTCTTGCCCACCACCCCGATCATGCATCCCCATCTCCCACCCATTTTTTCATCATTTTTAATTTTCCATCAATATTTATAATCAATATGTGAAATTTTATACCCTCACCTGGTCACCCCGCTGCCCACGCCCCCCAGCCACCCCCCCCCCCCCCCCACCACTTCACACACAAACCCCAAAACAATCATTTTCTGTTAAAATGATTTTGACTAATGAAATTATTTGCTTCATAGTAACATCCTTAACTTCTTGCCGGATATATTTTTTTTGCCATTCCTCACCACAAGCCCTTTTGGCGGGGGATACCAATTCATCGAATTTGCTTGTTTTTTCTCATATCTAATTGCTAGGAAAAACAAGTCTAGGAATCGTACGGACGGACACAAATTAAAACCAAACTGTTTTTATAGAAAGCGCCTTTATCTTCAATTCCATGTTTCAAGTTGTATTTTTAACGTGTGAACATATTAATTAAAGTGAAGTATAATCGTAGTACCGTGTGTTCGAAACTTCACATGTCGTGTCGCGCGGAAGATTGGTTTTAATATCAAAACAAAGTGTTAAAGCGTACGGATAGATGAAAAACATGGCAAATAAAATGCGACAGAGTACTGTTTAGCTGAATTTAGAGGCATCCTACATAAAGACATTTATGAAGCCGAATCGTTAAAATAATTATGTCATGAACTAACAAATAATAGAATATGACATCTGAAAATTGCGAATACGTGTGCTAAATGTAGCCTGTTCACTATCCATATATTTTCAAATGTATGTTTTGTATTAGCAGATAATTATATCACAATACACCAATTTTTACGACGAAGCCAAAAGTTATTATATATACACATATAGGTAAAAAACATATATACCCTATATATGTTTTTCTTTCTTGTGAACCTTTAAATATTCTGAGAAAACACCTACTGTAAGTACGCAGTCCGCGTCGAAGTAAGTTGAATATCTCTTTATATCTCTGTAATATCTCGAAATGAACTGGGCACCACAGCCTCTTTCTTATCGGTAACTTCACAACGAGAAATAGTAAATGTTGAAAATAGATTATTTCTACAAAAGTGACACAATGTTAAAGTATTTTCATATCTTTTAAAAATGTACTGAATTTTGAGGGATAGATGCAAGTAAAAAATGTATGGTTTTCAATTATGCTGAATGAAACGAAAATTCAACTTTGCGTCCCCGGTAGGATGAGCCGAGTTGTAAACATATGGCAGAAGATACATGTCATTGTAATATATTGTCTAAACTGTTTAAATACAGGAGATGTATAATCATATTGTTAATTATCAAACAGGATTCATACATTTCAAAACCTGTCTACCTTCATAAAATTTAGTCAAGTTAAATTTTAGTGTTACATACATTTGAAGCAGTACGTGCGGATGGATGGATTGATATGAATTAATTTCGTTTGTAGAACATAAATTCCACATTTTAAGACATTCAGATGTTCAGGATTGAGAATCCATCTAACGGCTCCGTGAAGCAATTTTATATGAAAAATAGGAAATTAATGCACCTACCTCTCAGAGACTGTTTGTAGATGGAATTCTTATGTGCCACTGAAATGACATTTTGTTTAATGAGTCTTTGAAGCCTCTATCAAGCAAATGTGACCAGTTTATACATAATTATGCAGACTGCTTTGAGATTGCAACATAACATGTATTGGTGCAAAACTGTCTAGGCAAATGGGTTGAAAAATCAGACTTAATTATTTTTAAATGGAAAGTAGAATCAAATACAGTTGATATTTCAATCGTTTGAATAATTAAGAATGGGAATATGTACCTTATGTGATATATTCACAGCTTGGCGTAAGTTTTAATGTTCATTTTCTTGGAGAAAATCAGAAGCAAATATTTTTGACTGGCCTTGATACCACATAAACATTCCGTTATAAAAAGATGATTAATAGCTTTATATATCACTATTGTAGGAATAATTCATTTCAAACGGTTGTTTTTGTTGCTGTGATGTTACCACTGTAAGAAAATTGTCGTGGTGTGTAATTTATTTCGAAATACTTGTTAGTTCAGAGTATAGCCCCGTTTTTCAAGGGTATTTCAATTACGTAACGACGGGCAGTTAACCTAACCGGTGTTCCTGGATTCTGTACCAGTACAAACCTATTCTCAGCAAGTAACTTCAAACTTCCACATATGAATCAGCGATGGAGGACGAAGGATTTCCGACACAATATTGCAATGTCTTTTATCAAATCGTCACGGAAAACATATATATGCCTCGTCCAGGGATCAAATTCACGACCCCGTGATCGGTAGAACTGCGCTCTCCCTGTTGAGCTAAGCGGGATTACGGGGGTATATGTAGCCTGGGAATCCAGTCTGACAATTCTAACTTTTTTCTACCTGTAAATTCAATATCCGAAACTCGATGACTGCAAATAACACTAATTTGCGCAAATTAAGTGGCATCTTTAATGCATAGATATTAGGTATGATTTCTTCTGACAAAGCATGAATATTATCAACGGCTTCCCAGGCTAGAGTAAACTGTTCATTTTGGGGGAATATTCGCTGTTCACTGACAGTTTAAAGGTGGTCAATCAGATTTTGGTCAACTGATGAATTTGTTTGAAACTAGACCAACTGATCATTTTCACTTATTTGTGTTTACCGAGTTCTTAATGTTTGTCAGATTTTCACTCTAAGTATTTTTAAACATTGATTTTCCTATCCTGGTTGCCCAACCAAGATAGCGTTATTTTAGCATAAGTAAAAATTTAATAAACACATTTTACCTCAGGATTGATATGAATATAAGCACCATTGTAACAAAATTGTCAAAGATTTCCTTGACAAGTACATATTTTGCTAAAGTCCATTAGAAATGCAAGTTAATAAAAATATTATTATCCGCCTTTGTCTATCTTGGGGTGCAACCAAGATAGACTGAAAATATCTATCTATCAATCTTCCGTAGACGTCAAACCCCTTGCGGGAACGTAGACGTTTTGCGCGTCAAAATCATAAAGAGAAAGAATATAGTGATAAAAATTTAGAGTGGAAGAAACTAAAAAATAACTTTGGTGATATAAAAAGGTTAAAACTTGAGTTTGCAGGATAACTAGGGCGAGGCGTGTTCAAGGCTGCAAACTTCGGCACTGAACTGCTCTAGGGTAGGGAGGTGGGCGACACTGGGTGTGTGTGTGGGGGGGGGGGGGGGGGGGAAGTTGGTTCCAATGGTACACAGTTCTCGGAAAATAAGAAAACTTGTAATAGTCAGTGGTTGAAGTAATTAACCTATAACTTAGGGAATGGCCATAGCGGACACATCGGGTCATTGGGGTAAGGTAATCTACGATTGGGATAGCAACCAGATCATGATGAATCTTATAGAAGAGTGATAACCTAGAATCTATACGCCTTAAATCCAGTCGACGAAGGTTTAGGGAGTGTAGCATATCTGTTACACTAGAAATACAGCCGTAGTCAGTCTTGATCCAACGGGCGGCTCTCCTTTGGACGCTTTCAATTTGGTCGATCTGGGTTTGGGTGTGGGGCGACCATACCTCGGAAGCATATTCGGGCTGGGGTCGGACTACAGTCTGGTAAGCAATGGTCTTAATGGGTTGGGATTCGACCTTAATGTTTCTTCGTAAGAACCCTAGGGTTTGGTTAGCTTTTTTGGTTGACCTATTTATGTGATTGTCCAATGATAGGTCATTTGAGATATCCACGCCTAGGTATTTAGCTGAGCTGACCGATTCAAGTTGGACTCCATGTAGGTAATACTGGGTAGGGATAGGATGTTTCCTTCTAGTGGCATGGATCGCTTGACACTTGGAGGGGTTGAACTCCATATCCCACTCCAACTCACACTTTTCTAGAAGTTTTAGGTCATTTTGGAGAGTGACAGATTGGTCTGCAGATGACAATGTTAGATATATTGCCGTGTCATCTGCAAACAGACGGACTTTGGAACTGATGTTTTGTGGGAGGTCATTTATGTAAGCTAGGAAGAGCAGGGGGCCAAGTACAGACCGCTGCGGGACACCTGATGATACTGGGATGGCATCAGATCGAGGTAGTGCCATTTAGATTAATTCTGAAGCTACAGTACACGTTGTTTTAAAACTTGCCTTTTGTTTCAGGTAGTGAAATATTCCAATATTTATCAAATGCAAATGTAAAACTAGAAATTATAATGAGATCAAAGTAATTATCCACTTTTTAAACACTTTTGTATTAAAGGGAGAGTATTACAAAATTTCATGAAAAGTAAATAATTATACATTTCTAACAGGAATCTAACTTATTGTAGGCTAATGGGTTCATTTTGTTCCTTAAATAAATCTCTAACAGAAAACTGAAAAATGTCAGAAAATGTTGCTAAAATGTGATTGACCACCATGAAACTTGTTTGTTTGCTCAAAGAAGTATAAAATACACAGCTATTTATTTTATAGCTCTTTGGTTTGCTTTTAGATCGAGATTTTAATCAGATTGCTGTAACATAGATCTATAGATGTATAAAAAGCATGATTTTTCTATTGAGTTAAAGCTTTATTTTACACTTGAATGATCATAACATAACAGCTTTCCTTTTTAGCAGATGCCGAGCCCGCCGATTAATGCAGCGAGGATGATAACGATGCAGTTTGAAACTTAGCGAAGCCTAAGATGGCGCGGGATTTGAACAAATTCTTCGCTCAACACAGAAAAAGTCACACACGCTATATATCAAGTGTTGATTCTCTCATAGCAAGGGTAATTCTTTTATTATAACAGGTCATTTATGATTAAGAATATGTTTCATTAGCATATAGCTTTGATAGTTAGTGACTAAGATTTGTATAAAATACCATTTGTAATGTGTTTTCGTGACAGTAATATTGTTTATGTTTTCAATATCAAATTCAACAAAGAAACATGCTTAATTACACAATGCATATGATCACCTGACAAGCATATACTATGCATGTAAACGCTTGACATGTCACCATGGAAGAAGTTGCATTGTTTTCAACAGTTGTATTGTGTTGTTTTTTTGTGTTTTTTTTTTGGAAGTGTCTAGGGGTACGGATCCGTACCTCTAGAATCTGATTCTAGCGGTACGGATCCGTACCTCTAGACAGGCCTGTTAGAGGTTTTCTAGGGGTACGGACCTCTGTTTTTGTAGAGATTAAGGGTCATTTACATTTCAAGTTTTGTTGAAAATAAAATAACAAATTTATAAGACTTCATCAGAATTCACCTTAAATTGATCTAAATGGTTTACAGCTCTAACATCAGTCATCCGATTTGATACATTTTCTTTCGGAACGTACTTAACCGAGGAACACCACGAGGATTCGAACTGAAGACAAAAAGATATAAAGATTAAACAAAATAATGTTAAATATGTTGGGGAAAAACTATTTTTATTGATAATTTTTATGTTTTCCACACATTTTGTAGTCGTTACGAGAAACAAGGGACGTTTTCACAAACACTTTCTTTTATTTAATGTCGGTTAATTGATTATTTAACAATCAGTTCCGTGCCGATTATCATTATATCTTGTTAAATAACAAAATAAATAGGTGCATATTATTATGCCTAATTTATTATTTTTTTGCTGAATTTAAAACATAATTCATTTAATGGTTAGATTCACTCATTAATCTGTTATCAACAGTTTATTTTAAAACAAACTAATCGGCACAGAATAGTGTGTATTCATTCGTAGTTCCTCGGCTATTTAGGTCTTGAAAGATAAGGTAAACAATCGAGTGAATGCTGGTATCTGTAAACCATTTAGATCCAAGTTTTAAGTGAACACTGGTTAAGTTTTATTTGTTATTTCATTTTCAACAAAATTTAAGATATAAATAACCCTAAATCTCTAGAAAAAAGAGGTCTGTAGACCTAGAAAACCCCTAACAGGCTTGTCTAGAGGTACGGATCCGTACCTCTAGAATCAGATTCTAGAGGTACGGATCCGTACCCCTAGACACTTCCTTTTTTTTTACTAAATTACTTGTTTTGACCAAAGAGCTATAAAAATAAATAGATTGGCAACTTGAAAGGCATATAGAGCAAATCTCGCCAACCTCCCGTGACAAAAAATCGAGATCTCGTTTACCGGAAGTGGCGCTTTCTCCACGCGCCATTTTGTATGCGAAAGCAATTATTCATCGGTAAAATAATTATCACCGTTTGACCACACTTCTTTCGATGACAAAAAAAAAGGTGTACTTCGTGTCTTAAGACCATTTCACATTAAACTAATTTTGTTTTAGAAGCTAACATGTATTCTAAATGTCTATAGTTTTAAAGGTACAAATTGTAACTCCATGCTCGCCGATGTTTGTTTTTAGTAAGATAACGCCGAATCACGCTCTGACACGAGCTCACGCGCGATTACAGCCAGTTGCCATTCTGTGTATTTTATACTTCTTTGTTTTGACACTCGAGGGCCAGGCTGCCTAATCTCAGCCAATATATTTAGTCTTTAAAAAAAAACACTAAGTAAGCATGTATCAATGGTCAGTTATTTTGTTATACATTCAGCATGTTTTGAAATTTACTATTGGTGCAAAATTTTAAAAAGTAAAGATATTTTCTCCTATTGGCATTCTGTGTATTTTATACTTCTTGCCATAGTTAACAGATAACCAAAGAAGTATAAAATACATGGAATGGCAACAGGAGATAATCTCATGCAAGCTTGTGTCAGTGCGTTATCTTATTGAAGCGTTGCCGACTTGATCAGTCGTGATCAAATCAACCACAGGAGTCTGAAATTCTATCAAGAAGACCATAGAAGTCTATCTTTATAAAAATTACCCCCTATACCAGTATATATAAAATAAACACCAGGAATGAAATGTCAAAAACCCAGGGTCGCCTGAAAATTACGAACGGAACGCAGGGTGATCAGAATTTAGCGAGCATGGTGAAATAATAATACTAAAATACACCTACCACACTCGACATTGTTCAAATCTGATACACTTTACGACAGAAATTACACATTTTCTGACGTTTTCAGAGATTTTCATCTGTCGCCGAAGCCATTCGCTGACGTCACAGCAGTAACAACAGTTACAGCGCCGGGATAAAAATAAACAAGTAGCGATTCCCGAACTTTCTCGGGTTTCCATATGGGCAAATTACATAAAAGGCATTATCATATATTATCAAAAATTATGGTACACCAAGTATTAAATTTTACTACTGAAATTTAGATATTCCGCTGCATCGGAAAAGGATTCTCCAAAGAGTAACCTCCCCTTATGGGCTTTCCCAGTCAGATTTTGTAAATTATCTTTTTATTGCAAAAGGAATCCAGCGGATATTATAGACTGATAATAATGATATAAACAGATAAATATTCTCATACTTATTTACTCGCTGTACAAATTTTAAAGGATAAAATAAATATTTTATCTTTATCTCGGCGCTGTAATTGTTGTTATTGTTGTGACGTCAGCGAATGGCTTCAGCGACAGATGAAAAATCTCTGAAAACCTCAGAAAATGTCTGATTTCTGTCGTAAAGTGTATCAGATTTGAACACTGTCGAGTGGGGTAGGTGTATTTCAGTGTTATTTCTTCACCACGCTCGCTAAATTCCGATCACCCTGCGTTCCGTTCGTATTTTCAGGCGACCCTGGGTTATTGACATTTCATTCCTGGTGTTTATTTTATATATATAGGGGGTAATTTTTGTAAAGATAGACTTCTATGGTCTTATTGATAGAATTTCAGACTCCTGTGAATCAGCAGAGGCTTATGGTTTCCTAATCGCATTTTTTTTTTTATTCTTACTCGAATTTTTCGAGTTAGTGACCGCTAAATTCGATCCCTGGAATATCCAATATACCTTTAACTATGTCTTGAGGATCATTTTTGTTGGTTTAAAGAATGCGTAGAGCAATTTTTACATTCTTAGAAAGAGACATAAATTTTTGTTGTTTACTCTGCACCGGAAGTTGATATTTTAAAACAACACCACTATAAAATACAGTACCGTACCATAAATATTGATTTGATTCCCAACCATTTGATTTACGCACACATTGAGTGTATAATATAGTTTAACCTAGATTTATAGAGTACCATTTAATGTGTGTGTATGTTCAATGTGGGACAGGGAGAAATAATGCCGACTGTGCTTTGTTACGTAAAACATCCAGACGATTTAGATTTTGTTTATGCTAGTAAAAATTGCGTGCGTTTCTGTAATTTCATCAGGGACTGATGGTTCTCACTAGCAATTTCAAGTTGCAGTCCTGGGACTCCCAAAGCTGAAAAAGTTGCAGTCCCAACTACTGACTAGACCTGACAGACAGGCTTAAACTTTCGTCAAAACACAGGCCTCTACTTTACTGTCAAATTAAGTGTAGACCGACAGACATTTTGTAATCACAATTCTTCACCCAAATATTGTTAAGGTGAGATAAAAAGGTAAATGTAAAATAGGTGTAGTCAAAAATTAATGTATGACAAAATCACCCAGGCCCTGGACACTTCCCCCCCCCCCCCCCCCCCCCCCCCACCTCCCTGCTGTTTCTAGTCTTCCTGGACGATATCCTGTGAAATTATCAAGGTGGACAAAATCCCCCTTGTGAAAATACCAAGTTGGACAAAATCCCTCCTGATAATTTTTTTCTTTACCTTTTTATTTCAGAATGGTAACGTATATAAACATACATTGAAAAAATAAAATATATGAACAATTATACTTTAATTTTAATACTTATTAAGAGCATAACGTTAAAACATTTGGTCTAAAATATTTTAAGAATGCACAGTATGTCTATGATCAACATATTAATAAATGCTTCTTAAGTAAGAGTAAAAATAAACATAAAAACATAAAAATAAAGCGATTTTGCAGAAAAATAATCACGTTACTAAGACCGACATCGACAGCATCTTAAAATCACTCGGACATTCATAATTAAGCCTAATTATCACTTTTTCTAAAAACATCTTGAAAACTGCCTGGTAATTAGTACGTGAGAAAACAATTGAAGTTACTTCTAAAACCACGTAATCCGTCGTTAACAATTAGAAATTGTCACAATCACATGTATTCGAGTTGATCATACATATGCCGCCTGTCTCGCGGTGTACTGGAAACGGGCAACGCTGATTGGCTATATGCGGCTATCCGTGACAAGCGAGTAACTCTGCCCACATGTTTTGCTCTCGAGTCACACCTTGTGTATTCGCAGGTTTATGTAATCAATTAATTTTCATTGCGTCTCACTGCAGAAACGTGCGTCCGGGGACTCTCAAGCTGCAATAAACACGCGTATACCGGGACCAATTATGCGTACAGGGACGCCAATTTCGGCCTTTCTGAGAACCCTGTTCATATACGTTTATATACTCTTAAAAATTATCAGATATGTGTATATGCATTATTTCAAAGCGTAAGTTAAGCTAATACGCATTTTATCTGGAGTCCTGTACTACCTGTTTGTTTTCAAAGTGAAGCGTGCCCCAATCACATGACAATTGCAATGGTGGGCAAAATATTGCAGACAGCGGTACCCATTTGAAACTTGTGTTCATCAAATTGGGTTGCGTGGTTTATTTTGTGTCACTGTGACATTTGAATTGATGAAATTTATAGTGTGACAGATTTCTGGCATTATGTCTGGTTGTATATACATGTAGGTTTCAATACGGAGTTTGTTTCACCTAAGAGATCCATTTATAACAGCTTATAAAGGTCTTTAAGGAGGTAGGTTACCTTCATATTTGTAAGTGCGCATGTCCAACCGGAAGCTAACGTGACGATTTACGACGACGTTTACGACAAACTAAATGTGTTTATATATCCATTCTTCTGAAAACAAATCATGAACCTGTCTCCGATCTGATGCTTTATGGTTTAATAATGCAGAAATAATGAATAAATTGCCGCAGAAACGCTTCAAAACAATGTTGTATTAAAATGACGTCATTGACGTCATGACGTTACGTGTCAGTTACCGCGCAAAATTAGTAGCTTTTATTTTGAAAGTACGTAATTCTGTGCATTTTCTTTATTTGAACTATTTTCAAACAGATATTATTTGCTGAAATATTATTTATGAGTCTTTTCCTCTGAATAACAATCAATATTTTGCTTCTTTTATGTAGTTATATTGAAATTTTATGCGGAATGTAAGAAAATGGATGATGGTAACCAATGTTATTTGGAATATAATAGGGTGAAAGTTTACTTGTTACGGCCATTTTCAATAAAAAACTTGCAGTTTGATTTGCAATACCTATTTTTCAGTTTTCGTTGATAATTTGTTAGTTATATACTAAAACGAAGCTCTAAAATTGTTCAAATTTCAGTAGAAAATTGTGATTTCTTGAATTGAATTGATGTTACCTTGGAAACGAAGCCCGTGACCTATATATCTAAATGTAAAATTCAAAAGCGTTGACACTGGTCTATTTAAGGAACACAGCTTCGGCTTTTTATTTTCATTTCAACAACATCCATGAGAATAATAGCACATGCTGAACGATTTTTCCATGAAAAATGCAAGACGAATGGTACTGCTGTAAGTATTTTAAGCTGTGAAATTTGTTTGAATAAATACAAATAACATGAAAATATAACTTACGTTTGAAATAATATGTTTTGAAGCTACATTAACAAGAAAGATAATTTTATTCAATATTTTTTATAAGAAACTGCGACAAAAAGCAAGATATAAGCTATTTTAAACATCTCTGTTGCCATGGTTACTTTAAACTTTAAGTAAAATAGGGTACCATGTAAAGTGCTTGGTATTTTGCTAATAATATTACCGAAATATTCCATGTTGGTTATTAACAGAATGGCACTGAAGCCGTCGAAAACCCCGTTTTTATACATAGTTGTTTAAAAATGAGCGAAAATGCGTTACCAAGGAAACACGAGCCCCGCGACATATACTTTTTAAGCTTATATTAGAAAGCTAACGCGCATACTAGTAAAATTATCAATTATGCAGACTTCTACGGATATCAGTGAAACTAAAATACACTGAAAAGTGTTAAATATCCGTATTTTCCTTCTTCTTTCAATATAAAATACCTTTGGAGGGTCATGTTCTTTAAACCTGGATAAAAATTGAACTTGAAGGGCCAGAGAAAAACGAAATTGAGATTGTAGCTGTTAAAACATCATATTACACAAAATACAAAAATTTGCTGCGGTTCAACTAATTTGAATTTAACCTGGTAACAAGGTAACCTACCTCCTTAAGCTGAAAAATTTTAGCAGATCTATGCAAGGTAAACTAAGGGCTTGTAGCCACACAATTGTCCATCCACCCGTCCATGATTTTTGTCTGCTCCATTATATCTTTTTAACCACTGTGAAGATTTTCAGAAGACTGGCATGAATTATTAACCTTGATCAGGATGATGTGCACAACCCAGGTCACTAGGTCCAATGTCATGGTCACACTTGGAGGTCAGACAAAACAAATTAACTTCCTGATGGCTCCATAATTGTATTATCTAAACCTGGAAGATTTTCATAAAACTAGCATCAATCATTATCAAGACGATTTGCAGAGCACACAACTCTCGTAGTGCAAATGGGCAATGCTGATTTAAAAATGAGACTTAAAAATCTACTTGTCCGCAGTCAAAACTTACTTGCCCGGATTTTCAACATTTTAGCATGCAAATTATTCTTTATTTTGGACAATAATCTACAAGTAGTAACAAAAGCGAACATAACAAAGTGTAATACTGTAGCTGTTTAAAAAAATAAGCTTTTGACACTTTAGCTTGTGTTCGTCCGCGAGGCCGTCGAACATTCAACAGAGATACCTAAAGACTGCTCATCATGCCATGTGAACCCATGTGAGAAAGCATGACACTTTCTGACTGTTAGAAAAACAAACATGAAACTTCCTGACTCGTACTAGCGAGCTCTTTGTGCTTTGACTAT
This sequence comes from Mercenaria mercenaria, assembly GCF_021730395.1. Taxonomy (NCBI): domain Eukaryota; kingdom Metazoa; phylum Mollusca; class Bivalvia; order Venerida; family Veneridae; genus Mercenaria; species Mercenaria mercenaria. The sequence goes on along the minus strand of NW_026462428.1, from coordinate 663 downwards.
TTACTTCAATTTTTGTTGGTAGACAAAGTTGTAACCGTTGAACAAATTTGTCCAAAACATTGTGATAATTGTTTACGTTTCTGGTTTCTATTCGACAAATTATCGTGTGCAAAAATCACGCGACATCATGACAGGGAACCAACCAGAACGCAGAGAAAGAGCTGCTAAATTTAGACACAGTATGGTTTTCCAAAAACTGGAGAAATCAAGAGGCCCTTGGTGGTTGAAACATCCGTTTCGTACATCAAATTCTTTTATAAACTCCATAAGCTTGAAGTACTGTTCAGCGTTCCTAGATTATTCTTTCCTTTTTTCATTTCAAACCAGAAAATTTGTGCTTGTCTGCGGACAAATGGAATGCGAAAACTCACTTGTCCGCAGTGAAAAAGTCCCCAGTCGGACATAGGAATTCCACACCGCTGCGTGTAAACAATTAATTATAGAGTTAAAGCTTGCATCCCGCTGCATAAACTTGCATCGAGTGACTCCCGAGTTTTATTAAACATGGGTATACCGGGAGCAATTATGCGTACAAGGATGCCAAATTAGGTGTTTTCGAGAACCTTTTAATAAACTAAACATTATATTATTAATTGCATTAACCACTTTAATCATCCAATTCGAGAAAGTTGTAAATTTATTTCTTACTATTATCAGTCAGGG
>NW_026462427.1:0-75572 GCF_021730395.1 Mercenaria mercenaria | reverse complement strand
ATTCAGAGGTAAATTCACATTGAACAGCAAAAAATTGCTTATAAAATGAAAATTTTCCACTTTTGTACAATTCATCCATAATTAGTCTTGAAAGAAGTAAAAACTTACTAGAAGAAAAGGAAAACATGGAAAAAAATTTGGTCCCAGTGGGGTTTGAACCTACGCCCCCCTGAAAATTGCAGTCAAAGTAGGTTTATGGTAGGAATTGAATACTCTTCAAAAAGGAGATACCCTATTACGGGTCCAATACCTTTAGAAGGTAAAATGTGGAGACTAAACCTGTCTGTTATTTTAAGTGCAATTGTATTGTTTACCATATGTAAACGGCCGTTAATGATAATAATCAATGTTGCTTGTATCAAAGCACATATGGTAGAAATTTTGTACAAATTAATTGTAAACCGAAAGAAATATTTATGAAAAAAACGCAAAAAGTGGCCGAATTTACGACTCGAACCAGTAGATGTAAAACTGGGGTATCTTTTCACGAAAAAACTTAAATTTATAAATTTGACTTGTTTTCTTCATACCAAATTACACCTGAAGAACTCCACATGTTAAATTTAAAAGATTGATCAACCGTGAAGTCAGTAGTCCCACAATAGCCGTTTTGGACGTAATTCATGTGCACGTGTAAATAACGATTTTCTTTGTGAAATTTTATTGTAATCTTTTTTGAAGTTTTGCCCTGTAACAGACTGAGAATTTGTTTCTTTAGATTTCCTAACAAACTGTTTTCTTTGACGTTGTATTCATTTGTACTATGTTTCACTTTTGAGCATTAATGCTTGCATTTAGCGCAATATTATAGTTAATCTTGGACAAATCTAAATGTACATTAGAAAATGCAGTCATTTGATTGCATATCGTGCAGCCACCGCCATGTTTTTTACACAAATCCCTCAGCCACTGGTCGCAGGGGACTAGTCTAATTACATGGAAGAAAACCCTCCAAATTAGTGACAGAAAAGACATTCGGAGAATGAAAATGACAATACTTTAATTTATAGCAAACTCAAAATTATATACATAATCAATTTAGTCAAATTATTTATTCAAATTAAAACATTAATTGTAAATTAGTATATATTGAACATAACATTACGTGAATATTTAAAGTTCCTCATCGCCATTACAAACATACACAGCTCCAAAGTAAACAATATGCACAGGCGCTTAGGCGACATGACATTCTTTCTTTCATCGTTTCTTTTATTCATACACTTAAGACAAACAAAACGACTAGACAGACATGACACGTATTCACGAAAATGCAGGGACAAACAAATGAATTGAATGAAACGAATGAATTGACATGGGAATGTCCGTTAATTTCCGCCATACATATACATTACCGAGGATCCACGATTCAGTTACACAGCAGACGATACAAACAAAAACAAGACACATGTTTGATGCATACGAAGTATAGTGCTAAGTAAAATAAATGATTATAAAATTTGAACATGTAAAATTATGATTGGTGCACGGTGATGTTCAGATTCCATATCTTCAATACTTCAGATTTATACTTCATTTATTCATGACGGGTGAAAATGTCAGCCAATTCCGCATGCCATACAAGGAACCAAAGGCAATATCTTCGGAATTGTTTTTACACTCTAACTAGATGATCTTGAGCAACATGCCGAACCCGCCAGATGTCAAAAGAACCAACATCACCAAGTTTTGACCTTTGACCTCCAAGTATGACTTTGAACTTTGAGGTAGGGGTCTGGGAGTTACAGGTGACACTGTCTCATTGAGGCAAACATTTATGCCAGATAAAAGAAACATTGCGTTATGCATGGCAATGTTACAGCCCGGAGAGTATCTGACATGACATTTGACCTCCATCTGTGACCTTAACCTTTGAGATAGGACAATATCATAATGCTGACAAAAATGTAAAAAAAAACACCTTGAATCCAAAAGGTTAACATTCCTGATAATACCTTTCATTACATGATTTAAAATAGTCAAGAAAGTAAGAAACTGCGAGCCGGCTGCCCCAACCCTAACTTTACCCTCATCTTTTCATTTACTTTTATGTTTGTATTTTTTGGAGAGCAAGCAAGGGTGGTGGATTCAAAATGATGCAAACAGCAGGGAGTCCCCACCACTTAACTTTCTTGATTTACAATGTAATAACTTTACTCTGATCGCAATTTTAAGTTGATATGTATATATTAATGTTAAATTGCTGTATACCAGTGAAATGTTGCACAATCTAAAGCTTACACCACTTACATTGGAAAGCAAAACAATTCAATACAATCCACTCAACAAAATTAACAAACATATTTCTGTCTTAGATCCAATAATAGGGACAAGTTTCGTCATTATAAAGGAAAACATAATATTAAAGTAACACAGTTATGTTTACTAGTCTAGTGGTTTGTGGGCGGTAAGGGAGAAAGAAAATATTAAACAATTGAAACGATTCAAAATACAAATCCAAATAAACAAAATATTTCAATTCTTTGTTTCCGCCAGCGCTTCCTGAATATGCGACCAGTATAGTTCCACTTAATCAGAACTTAATCGAGTGCAAAGTGCGTGCAACCAGCGTTATGTCGTTAATGATGGTGCACAGGGATAAATGAATCTACATCTGGATCTAATTAAATGGCCAGGCAGGCAGCATATACACCGACCACTTATATATGTTCACTGTCTATAACCTTTCCACAAACCGCCTCGGTAGCCTAATGGTAGAGCGTCCGCTTCGAGTGCGGGAGGTCATGGGTTAGAACCCCGGCCGCGTCATACCAAAGACGTAAAAAATGGTACTAGCAGCTTCCTCGCTTGGCGCTCAGCATTAAGGGAATAGTGCAAGGACTGGTCAGCCCGGTGTCAGTATAATGTGACTGGTAGGGGTATCATGCCACGTATCTACGGCGTGATATTCCAGTGAGGCAGCACTATAAAGTTGGGCATTGAGCTCACTGCTACAAGTAGACAACGTCGTTTTTATGACTGAAAAAATGTTGAAAAAGACGTAAAAGCCGAACACACACACACGCACGCACCCCCGCGCGTGTGTGTGTGTTCGGGTTTAACGTCTTTTTCAACAATTTTTTCAGTCATATAAACGACGGTACAATGCACAGATGAGAATGTTTGCAAAATATAGATTCAAGCATTTATCGTGTATGTTTGGCATGACTGTATTTCAAAAATGACTGTTTTTCTTGCGTTTTTATTTAACGCTCAACATTATTATGATGACGATGTCACATTAGTATTCGTCAACTTTTATTTTAAATCCGGAAGCCAACATAATTGTCAAAATAACAACAAAATACGTACCTGACTATTTGAAATTAATGAAACAACCGGTGAATACAGAATTGCAGAAATAAATCCAATCAACGTGAGAAGGAAGACACCGCAGAAATTTAATACCACCTCATTTTTGAAAACAAATCGCAGAATATTAAGCCCGCAGAAATAAGTACTTATACTGTACATCAAATAAATGATATTTTAGCAAAAACCACCCTTAATTTAGAAGTGGCCATCCGACGTAAACAATTAGTGTTCAATAACCCGTCCGCTATTACGCGACTAGAACAGATGGCTTTCACGCTGGTTCCTTTAGTACTGTCAGACCTTAGGGAACCTCCGTAAATTTCCGCAATACAATGTACATTACCGGGATCCGCTATTCAATTACATAGCAAACGATAAAAATAGAAATAAAACCTGAAGAACGCTAACGAAATTTTGCTATGTGTGCGAATTGTTTATAAGTTTGCCTTAATACACAGTGCATGTTACTGTTAAGGATAAAAGCTGTACATAAACGTTACGACCCGTGACGTATTCATATAATTATAATACATTACTACAGAAAATATTTACATTAATAAACGTATACCAAAGTTTGAAACAATACTCTTACAGATTGTTTTAATTCTACTGGCCTGAAGACAACTTCATATTTTAAAACCCTTACCCCATCCAATTTCTTCTACATACGCTGATACCCAAACAGAAAAAGACAGGCACACAGAAAAGGGGCATGCACCTCTATCAATATTAGGTAGATTGATGTTATCAAATTAATTAGTAAGTTAATATATTCATCTGTGATTCAATGACATAAATCGGATTTTGGAACAAGTCATTCTAAGAAAATGGCGTAACTGCATATGGGGAGAAACATAAATGTAACTAGGACACACCAAATTGATGACTTGGTCAACGAATTTCCCGCTCCATTTCTTTCCAGAATCAAAAACAATATTTATTTTTTTTGAAAATCAGCTTCCGCTCGCTTTAGTTTTTGCAGACCAATTTCAAAATTTCAGAGCGGGCGTTTTTTCACTGTTTACGGGCTGTATTGTCACTGAGAAGTGACAGTAATTCATAAAATTTAATACTTTTAATCATAATTGTCCATTGAAACACCAGAAGAACATGTTTGAGTCTCTGTGTTGCCCCAGTTTGCGAAATTGACAGCCGAAATGACAGTTAGATTGTGAATAAATCTTAGAAAGATCATTAGGAAAAGTTTCGACAAGACATTTTTTTTCTTGAGATGAACATCAATATCTCATTATTTAAAACAGCGTCATCTAATAATATCTAATAATGACTGGTGATTAGAACAACGTTTAGCTGCGATCTTTAAAATTATACACATATATCAGCAGTAACTTGGTAGTACTTAATGATGAACAGGCGGTATAATTCAATTTGGACTTCACATCCAGTGTTAAATTATAAATAATGTATTGTTGAAATAACTTTGATTTTAAGGAATGGTACATTGCTTCTATCTATGTAAAATGAACACAATTTTTTTGGCGGAAAATGGGTACGCACATGGAACTTTATTAGGGCAACGGAATCCTAAAGAGCTTACAAACTCACAATCCAAGAAAACATGCATTGAAGGCTTACTTTGTTTTTCAAGTAGAGTTGAAATACAAGAATATTATATAACTGTTTATATATCCTTTTCAGATTTGTTTAATGTGTAATCTATTTATCAAAAAGAAACTGAAGATGATAATACATTTATTGTTAAGACTTGGATCATCAAAAGTAAGTCTTCCCTTGTCTGCCAAAGTTAATTGTGAAATAAAAGAACAACAGAAAGAGCAAAATTTGTCATTGAATTTACAAGTGAATTGGGCCATCAGTAGATGATGGATTTCCTGGAATCTGGTGAAATTGCATTGAAAATTGACAGACAGTCACACTATGATATATAGGTCATGGGTATCTAATGTACTGGTGAGGTGATTGCAGTATTTTCCATATATATAATCATTTCTGTTATACACTACATGGGAGTAACAGCTTTCTTATTCTTATGTAGTGACATAGAATCTAAGGCGAAACCCTTGGCCAGGGTACTGGCTTGCCTAGGATACAAACTTAGCGAAAACGTTAGTTCTGTACACTAGAAATATGGCCAGACTGCCGGAGTTTCTTGTTTCTTCCTGTTGTCCCTCCAGTTTGTTAACATCTCTCAATGTTTGTAAATATTACAATGTAGCGCGACCCGGTAAACATAATGATATATTTGAGTCAGGTGTCGAGTGGTTGCCATGTATTTTGGGAACAGTTTTTAATTAAACCTTCAATATTTAAAGATCTTTGGTTCTTTTATGTATTTTCAAGCCATTTTGATGTTTTTTTTGCAGTGCTTGTTGATTCTTGTGACAAGGTTCTTATTTTTTTCTTCAAATCGCTCCTCGCCCGTTCCAAAAAAGTGAAATCCAAAAACAAATATTTTATTTTTATTTCGCTCACCCGCTCCTAAATGTTTTGGAAAAACTCCGATGACCAAGAAATTAATTTGGTGTGGCCCTAAATTTAAGTATCATAATACATTATAGACGATGTGTGTACATAGTAAATTTAAATTGTGATCAAAGTCAATAATATGGTGTGAAATACTTGAAAGGAGAGCGTGGTTATTATTATATGATTTGTGATGCCCGTAGACCACTATTTACAAGTACAATCAAGTGACAGTCTATACTGGTATACATTTATAGATTGTAGTAATCCTACTGGTACGTTAGAACACGGAAGTTTGGCGAATAAAACTGGCACGACATATCAAAGTAAGGCTACATACATATGTAATGCAGGATACAATCCATCAGGGAATTCAAATGTTACCTGTCAGGCTAACGGAAACTGGTCTACAATAGCTTTAAAATGTTTAATAAAAGGTAAGTACTTGATTTGCATCTACAATTTAATATGATTTATACATAATTGTAATAATCCGCTTTCTGGAAACTTTAGTATTTAACCACTTACTCAGACGAGATATCAAAGAAATTTAGTTGTTTACTCTATATAGCTTACATTTGACTATACAAAAATAACTTACGGTTAAAAGATAATTTTCAACGCGTTTAACAGGAACAAATATTTTAAGTTTTAAGTTACGCCCGTCAACATGCTTTTTTCCCCCAAATATTTAATAGTACACACCATGTCATTATAATCACGTTATCCTATCCATCTTTCTTGGTAAACGGTAATTAGAGTTGTCACAGGAGTGACGAATTATACCCTTACAATTCGTGACCTACTGACCTCTAAATCAACAGGGGTCATTTTCTGGTTTAAGTTTCGTGAACCTAGGCCCAAGCTTTCTCTAGCTATCGTCCGGAAACTGTCAAAGTCGAACTTGGCCTATATTTTATAATGTTACACCTGCGTTCCAAAATTATTTAAATATGTCAAGCCTATAATAAGTCATTGTCCGGAAACTTTGAAAGTCAACCAACCGATAGACACATAAACCGATCGGCCGACCGACAAGCTCATTCGTTTGTGGGGGTATAACAACTGTTATTGCTACATTCAACAAGATTTGATTCTAAAAAGGAAGGCCTAAAGAATACTCTGGTAATCATCTATTGAACTTCAATATTTTTGGATATAACACAAACAGTTTTCATTTTTTCTATATAATTACATATTTTGTAAAAAACATGCTGTACAAATACATGTTCTGAATAAGATCCATTTCATAATTGATTGTACCAAAGATCGAAAGATCGAAATAAGAACAAAGTGTTGAATATTTTGAACGAAGTGCATCTTGATCATAATATAATTCTGTGATATACACGGCGAGTCCCAAGTAAGAGCTACCACTGAACCCTACCAAGACACATTTTACATAAGATACAACTACTTCGAAATCATTTCTGTCTATCATAGATGTATAATGCATCCTTACTCAAAATAATTTCATAAATGAACGTACCAAAATTTAAAACAATAGCTATAGTGAATACCCAGAAGGGATGTTATTTCTCTCGTAAGTTTCTTTTGAAACATTTCTATCACTATTTACATACACACTAAGTAAAGACAGTACATACTGATATTCTTTTACAGATTGTGGTAATCTTACTGGTACGTTAAAACACGGAAGTTTGGCAAATAAAACTGGCACGACATATCAAAGTCAGGCTACATACAAATGTAATGCAGGATACAATCCGTCAGGGAATTCAACTGTTACTTGTCAAGCTAACGGAAACTGGTCTATAATAGCTTTACAATGCGCACCCAAAGGTAAGTTATAAAAGATACATTTGCATCTACATTGAATATGATTTATACATAATTGTAATAATCCGCTGTGTAGAAACTTTAGTATTTATTGACCAACTCAGATGAGATTTCAAAGATTTTAAAGAAATTGAGTTGTTCGCGCAATGTAACTTACATTTTTGTACACAAAAATGCCTTACGGTTAAAAGATAATTTACAACGCGCTTTAAGGAGGGGCATATACTTTTAAGCTTTATTGGAAAATCACGGTTAAGCCCATCAGCTCATTTTGAAAATACTTAATAGTATACGTCATGTTATTATTATCACGTAACTCTGTCCGTCTTTCTTGGTAAAGGGTTAAAACTGCAATTGTCACATTCGACAAGATTTGATTCTAAAACGGAAGACCTAACTTTGGTAATCATCTATTTGACTTCCATATTTTAGATATGATAGAAACAGTTTTCATTTTTTTGTATGTATATGTAATTCAGATGAGATGTCAAAGAAATTTAGTTGTTTACTCAATGTAGGTTACATTTGGTTATACAAAAATGACTTACGGTTAAAAGATAATTTCCAACGCGTTTAACAAGCTCATATGTTTTTAAGCTTTAAATATGCCCATCAACATATTTTTCTTTTCAAATATTTAATAGTACACACCATGTCATTATAATCACGTTATTCTGTCTGTCTTTCTTTGTTAAAGGTAACTAGAGCTGTCACAGGAGTAAAGAATTATACCGCCACAATACGACCTTGTCACATGACCTTGATATTAGACCTACTGACCTCAAGGTCAATAGAGGTCATCTTCTTGTCTTGATCAATGTCACTATTAAGTTTGGTGATCATAGGCCTAAGCGTTCTTGAGTTATTGTCCGGAAACTGTTTAACTACTCCGGGTCACTGTGACCTTGCCCTTTCACCTACTGAATCAACAGGGATCATCTGCTGGTCATGTCCGACCCTCCTATTAACTTTCATGATCTTATGCCTAGGCGTTCTCAAGTTATATTCTGGAAACGGTTTAACTCTTCCGGGTCACTGTGACCTTGACCTTAGACCTTCTGACCTCAAAGTCAAACTTGACTTGAAGTTTATGATGTTACACCTATGGACCAAAATTTATTGTCCTAGGCTCAAGTATTCTCAAGTTATCATCCAAAAACCGTTTAACTCTCCCAGGTCACTGTGACTTTGACCTTAGACCTACTGACCTCAAAGTCGAATATTTTATTATGTTACAACGGCGTACCAAAATTTATGATCCGAAGCCGAAGGGTTCTAAAGTTATCATCCGGGAAACGTTTAATTGTTCCTGACCTTGACCTCTTACCTCAAAGTTGAACTTTACCTATATTTTATAATGTTACACCTGTGTACCAAAAAATTATTTAAGTCTGTCAAGCCTATCATAATAGACTTTGAGCTAACAATAACCCCGCATACCCCCCTCTAGTGATATTTCTACGCTATGATTTTCTTAAAGCATATAATATGAGCTATCATTTCAGAAATTCTGCCATCTGGCAGTCGGGTTCTTTTTACGTTACAGCCTACTTTATACGTTACCATTAATAATTTCTAGAAAATACTGACTGGCAATACAATTAGCCATAAATGGTTTACTAGCTACACAATATGTCATTATATAAAGACAGAATATACAGATTTACATTTTGCAGGTAAAATTGACACTTATAGGCATGTGCTTTACGTTATCAAATGTACGTTACCAAAAAATGTAACGAAAATAGAAAATATAACTATATGATTTTATATTTTATTTGAAGTGTCTAATATGTCAAAAGTGTTATGAAAAGAAGTTGGCTGTGGTTATAACAGATATGAGCTTGACATAATTGTATCAGTTGTAAGATATTTCTAATTATTACGAAAAATAGGCGGTAATGTATAGCAAAGATGATGAAAAAATATAATGTTGACAATATGAGTTTCAAATTTATAATATTTTTTTTTTTTAAAAGTCGAAAAATATTTGAGATATTGTAAAATATTTTGTTTAAACAGATATGTAACATGTACAAATTCCATAAATGTGTACTATATATTTTAAAACATATAAATATATTACAAAATATAGATTTATGTAACGAAAATTACTAATAACATAAATCATATATAGTTTTCTTCAAACTGAATTTACAATCAAGATTAAAATAAATCATTTTTTATGTGAAATGAAACTGATTTCCTTGAGTGGAAAATGAAATCAGTGCTGTGCTATATGCATTTTTATATCAAACTAGTTCGAGCTTGATACGATGCTCGCATTATTTAAGTTTGACATCATTATAAGGATTACATAAACAATCTATTGACTGAGAAACGAAAATATTATATCGTGAATACCCAGAAGGGATGTTATTTCTCTCGTAAGTTTCTTTTGAAACATTTCTATCACTATTTACATACACACTAAGTAAAGACAACACATACTGATATTCTTTTACAGATTGTGGTAATCTTACTGGTACGTTAAAACACGGAAGTTTGGCGAATAAAACTGGCACGACATATCAAAGTCAGGCTACATACAAATGCAATACAGGATACAATCCGTCAGGGAATTCAATTGTTACTTGTCAAGTTAGCGGAAACTGGTCTACAATAGCTTTACAATGCTCACCTAAAAGTAAGTACTTGATATAAAAGATACATTTGCATCTAGTGTAGGATAATGATTTATACATATTGTTATAATCCCCTGTCTAGAAACTGTAGTAATTAATCACTATCTCAGATGAGATTTCAAAGAAATTTAGTTGTTCACTGAATGTAGCTTACATTTATGTACACAAAATGCCTTACGGTTAAAAGATAATTTACAGCGCGTTTTTACCAGGCACATATATTTTGAAGCTTTATTGGAAAATCAAGGTTAAGCCCATCAGCTCATTTTATTTTAAATATTTAATAATATACGCCATGTCATTATTATTACGTAACTGTATCCATCTTTCATGGTAAAAGATAAAATATGTAACTGCCACATTCGACAAGATTTGATTCTGAAACGGAAGGCCTAAAGAATACTTTGGTAATCATCTACTGGACTTCCGTATTTTCAGATATGAGAGAAACAGTTTTCATTTTTTTGTATATAATTTTATATGTGTATGTAAAAAACTTACAGTAAAAGTAAATGCTATGAATAGGAAATATTTTGATAGATGATTTACCAAAGGTCGAAACATAGTGGAGCAGCTAAGTGAGACAATCTAAGGAAATACTTCACTTGATGATACAAGCATGAAATTTGTACAAAATGTTCATCACATGGCCCGATTAAAAAATGATCGAGGGCCACCTAAAAGTCATCCATTTTCAAGATAGCCGCCAAATTTCAAAATGGCTACCGGAATTGAGGCATTTTTGGTATTTTTTCCATACAGTCAGGATCTGTAAGTTTCTAAAGTGTCATATTTGTTTGTATATAACGTGTTTTCCTATAAATGTGTCCCATATGCTGTTAGTTTTATTTTTAATGCTCCTTTTCTAAATATCTACCCATTTAAGGTGGTCGGCATCTTTAGAATGGCCGCCAAACTTTTAAATAGCGTTCTTATCACAACCAAGTTTTCCACTTCCAGTGCTATCACCATCGACAGTTGATTGGATCCTGGTGTCAGATAAACCTGATAGCATATATTATTATTTTGGCCAAAAGACACTAATATGGTTTATATAGACTTCTCTTCTTTTCGATTTCTTCTCTGTTCTATCCGTCATTTCTTGTTCACTGAGAAACCATCTCAAAATCATAGCAATACTGAACCATTGCTAATCAGCCGAAACAAAATCTTTAATCCTTTATAATTAAATGATATATGTAATGATTCTATAGAATGAACTACAAACACTACCAGGGTAAAATGGGGTATTTCACTGACGTGCAACTCAGCATAGGTTTCAGTGACAACTTCGACACTTGTATGAAACTGAACCGCCTTTTAATGATTAAAGAGTCGTACCCAATTAGACGGAATGTGCCATCTCAGGAAAGACGAGCCAAGAAGATCAATGCTTTAGTCCTCCGGATGGTGTACAGATCGCACGGGAGTTACATGTTGCTGGATGAACGATCGGTGTAGGAATAACATTATCAAACCAAGTTGTATCCCATACCTAAACCAAAATGTTTAAATATATATTGAAAGTGGTGAAATGATAATCCCTAGGCCTTCAAATTATAATAGTACATACTTTGTATTAATATACCAATTTTGTATCTATCATTGTAAGTTTGAGGATTTGTGTTTGTGTTTTATTTCAAACATTTGATACTGTTGAAAAGAGTTTAGTAGTAGACCCCCTGAATCATGGAATAGGCTTCTTAGATGGGATGAAAATAAAACTGAACTACTAAGTTTTCTTGCGGGTGATACAAGTCCTATCACTAATGGCAAAGAATACCCCCAAACAGCAGCTTATTGTGAGAGAAACAGGGGTATTGAAAGTGTTATACATTTGTATACTGTAAAGAGAGAAAATGTACAAATATGCACAAAAATGTTGTGCAAGACTGTATAAGATGTCCAGATTTCATTGCTTTACCTTAAAAAGAAGAAGGTAGGTCAAAGTCAAGGTCACTTAAAGTCAGTTTTGAGCAGGGATGTGCCTAATTATAATTGTAATTTAATTAATTATAATTAATTACAAATTTTGATCTAATTGAAAATAATGAATAATTAAGCACAAACTAAATTAAAGTAATTGAAATTAATTAATTACTGACTTAGATTTGTTCAATAAATCTAATTACTTTGGCTATTTTACTGATCAATAGGTGTGTGAAATTTTCACAGTCACAGTAAATAGCTGAGAGTATTGTTGTATCAACAATCAGGTGTTAGAGGTGTTAATCCCTATTCAGTTCTGTTAAGTGTGGTCACTGGGTGAACATAATACGAACGTAATAATTAGGAATGTACAGAAATACTGATATTAAAACTTGTCATTCTGTCGTGGTATTACACATAGTGCACATCATGAATTCATCAGCTCTCAAACATTTTATCCTTCCAAAGGATACTAGTGGAAATTTTCAAGCAAGGTTTTAAGACTCTTTTCTATTGCAGGCAAGGTATTACGCCCAGACAGGTCCGGGCTTACAGACAAAAAATTTGAGGCACTCATGTTCTTAAGTGCGATAAACCTCTGTGAGTTGCAGGATACTGTCTCATATGAATGTCAATGTGTACATTTGCTGATACAAACTGAATGACTGAATTTCAATATGTTTTCTTGCTGACATTTGCATGTATTAAGTAAATGATTTGATTTGATGTTTTTATGCACATTTTGTCAAAAAGGCTTTGAATTGTAAATCATTATGTTGAATAGTAAAATTGTTTTGCAAATGACTGAATTGTTAGAGATAAAATAATTAATTATAATTAATTACTTTTGGCAAAATAATTGTACTTGATTAATTACTTTTTGAAAATGGCTTCTACTTTCCAGATTTTATTGTAATTTAATTTAATTTAATTAGCAATTTTCTCAATGTAATTGGAATTAATTAATTATTTTTGAAATTAATTAGGCACATCCCTGGTTTTGAGATGTGTGTTCAAAACTGTACAAGTGGTCTAATTTTTTTATGGCAATATCTTAAAAAAGAAGAAAGTAAGTCAGTAGGTTAAGGTCGTGGTCAAAGGACCATGTAATCTGTTTTTTTTTTCTGGCAATTTCTGTGATATGTAGGCTCCATAACTACAGATCCCCCTCTAAATTCGAGTTTGTTTAGTTCTTCCCATTGCTTTTAGCCATTATTTTATCCCGGGACCATACGCCGCTTTTCATGGAATTACACTCTGCGCATTATTGAAGGTTCCACGTACACCGCCATACGAATGCATCTGCGGATGTCTCTAAATAGCATTCTTTGTACTTATAACATGTATAAATGTTGAGCTCTGCTCAAACCTGGGCCAGAGGGCATGGGCCGGAGATTGCACTTGCACTACCGTCCATGAACAGGCTCAATTAAATCGAGCCTGCAACATTTTCGTTTATGTCGTGTTGGGTGACCTGTGGTTTTCCACGTTTGTATTTGATCATATCACTAAGTGTCATCAACTAGTTGTACTTAACAGCATATGAAATATGTTAGAAAAATATTGAAGTTTTTTCCAGTGTAACTATTCATATTTGAAAAAACGTGCTTTGCACATGCATGGCTACCCTTGGTACCAATGATAATATAATAACAACGTTTGAAATCTGAATGAAATGTATATAAAACTTATATTGATTGTTGTGCTTCAGATTCAAACATTGTTAAAGTGTTGGGATGTCTACACACATAAGCGTAGTCATACAAAATTGATTACAAATTAAAAGAATATGCATACTACAGCTTTGTATTCTGTTCTTAAGTGAAACGAAAGTGTATAAATAAAAAAAAATGCAATCGTTTTAATGTATTAAATGCTTACCGGAAATAAAGTATTGAAAAGTACATAAAAAGTGCGGCCATTTTGTTTTTATGGCGGCCATCTCGAAAATGACATGATTTCAAGTGGCCCTTGATCTTATGTTAAAGTGCAAGCTGGGTTGTTACTATTCTGTAAATCTGATGCTTTTATCATCAACTGAAGTATTTTTGCAATATTGCGCTGCACTAATAAGAACAAAGCGTTGAATATTTTGAATGAAGGGCATTTTGATCATGATATAACCTGGTGATATACACGCCGGGTCAAAGTAAGGGCTACTGTTGCACCCACAAAGACATTTTACTTAAGATGCAAACACTTCGAAACCATTTCTATATGCATACATGTATATTTAATCTTAACTGAAAGAATAACCATAAATGAACGTACCCAGATTTGAAACAAAAGCTATAATGAATACCCTGTAGGGATGAAATTTCTCTCATCAGTTTTGTTTTTGAAACATTTCTATCACTATTTACAGACACTAATAAAAGACAGCACATACTGGTATTCTTTTACAGATTGTGGTAATCTTACTGGTACGTTAAAACACGGGAGTTTGGCGGATAAAACCGGCACGACATATCAAAGTCAGGCTACATACGAATGCAATGAAGGATACAATCCGTCAGGGAATTCAACTGTTACTTGTCAAGCTAGCGGAAACTGGTCTACAATAGCTTTACAATGCTCACCAAAAAGTAAATACTTGTGATAAAAGATACATTTGCATCTACCTTAGAAAATGGTTTATACATTATTGTTATAATCCCCTGTCTAGAAACTGTAGTAATTAGTCACTAACTCAGACGAGATTTCAAAGAAATTTAGTTGTTCACTGAATGTAGCTTATATCTGTGTACATAAAAATGCCTTACGTTTAAAAGAGAATTTACAACGCGTTTTTACAAGGGACATATATTTTGAAGCTTTATTGGAAAATCACAGCTAAGACCATCAGCTCATTTTTTTAAAAAATATTTAAGAAATATTTTATAGCAAAACAGTGTTTTATCATTATTTATACACGATGTGTGGTTATACGTCTGGCGTAATAATTTCACGGGGGCGCAGCCCGAGTGAAATTTTTTCGGACGAATTATATCCGCACGAGTGTATAAATAGTGATAAAGCACTGTTTTCCTCTGAATTATTTCGATTTTGATATGTTCTTTATTGTACAATGATATCAAATGTGATGGAACTGTTTCTTCACGCAAGCATGGCGCCAATAGTAGGTCTATGTTTATACACGTCAGGGCCGGAAATGGTAATATGTCTTGCGACAGAGTTTAGTTCGGGCGAAAATTATTGCGAATTATTGAGCAAAGCGAATAACTAACTCAATATGTGTGCAAATTAATCAACAGATTTGTGCAACGTGACATTTCGTTTAAAACATTAAGTAAAGCATTTCATCAAATTTGAAAAAGCTATTTCTTGATGCGTACACAGTGCTAAATATCACGTTGACGTGACGTCAACATAACATCGTTGTGTTGATTAAAGCATCGTTAGTCATATTAGAATTAATAATATACGCCATGTCATTATAATCACGTAACTCTGTTCGTCTTTTATGGTAAATGATAAAAACTGTATTTGTCATATTCAACAAGATTTGATTCTAAAACGGAAGGCCTGAATAATACTTTAGTAATCATCTTCTCGACTTCCGTATTTTTAGATATGATAGAAACAGTTTTCATTTTTGGATATATGTATATGTAAAAGAATATTAGTACAAATACATGTTATGACTAGAAAATATTGATAAATGATTGTTTGCCCGAAAAAGTATCTTAATACAAAACGCGTGCAAACTTGAGTTGTCTTCTTTCTTTAACCATATTATGTACCAAAAATCGAAATAAGAACAAAGCGTTGAATATTTTGAACAAAGGGCATTTTGATCAAGATATAGCTTTGTGAAATACACGCCGGGTCCCACTAAGGGCTACCTTTGCACCCCACACAGACATTTTACATAAGATGCAAACACTTCGAAACTATTTCTATATGCATACATGTATAATTAATCATAACTGAAAGAATAACCATAAATAAACGTACCCAGATTTGAAACAAAAGCTATAATGAATACCTTGTAAGGAAGACATTTCTCTCATCAGTTTTGTTTTTGAAACATTTCTATCACTATTTACAGACACTAATAAAAGACAGCACATACTGGTATTCTTTTACAGATTGTGGAAATCTTACTGGTACGTTAAAACACGGAAGTTTGGCGAATAAAACCGGCACGACATATCAAAGTCAGGCTACATACAAATGCAATGAAGGATACAATCCGTCAGGGAATTCAACTGTTACTTGTCAAGCTAGCGGAAACTGGTCTATAATAGCTTTACAATGCTCACCAAAAAGTAAGTACTTGTTATAAAAGATACATTTGCATCTACTGTAGAATATGGTTTATACATTATTGTTATAATCCCCTGTTTAGAAACTGTAGTAATTAGTCACTAACGCAGATGAGATTTCAAAGAAATTTAGTTGTTCACTGAATGTAGCTTACATCTGTGTACACAAAAATGCCTTACGGTTAAAAGAGAATTTACAACGCGTTTTTACAAGGGACATATATTTTGAAGCTTTATTGGAAAATCACGGCTAAGCCCATCAGCTCATTTGTTTGAAATATTTAAGAAATATTTTATAGCAAAACAGAGTTTTATCATTATTTATACACGATGTGTGGTTATACGTCTGGCGTAATAATTTCACGGGGGTGCAGCCCGAGTGAAATTATTTCGGACGACTTATATCCGCACGCGTGTATAAATAGTGATAAAGCACTGTTTTCCTATGAATTATTTCGATTCTGATATGTTCTTTATTATACAATAATATCAAATGTGATGGAACTGTTTCTTCGCGCAAGGATGGCGCCAATAGTAGGTCTATGTTAATACACGCCAGGGCCGGAAATGGTAATATGTCTTGCGACAGAGTTCAGTTAGGGCGAAAATTATTGCGAATTATTGAGCAAAGCGAATAACTAACTCAATATGTGTGCAAATTAATCAACAGCTTTGTGCAACGTGACATTTCGTTTAAAACATTAAGTAAAGCATTTCATCATATTTGAAAAAGCTATTTCTTGATGCGTACACAGTGCTAAATATGACGTTGACGTGACGTCAGCATAACATCGTTGTGTTGATTAAAGCATTGTTAGTCATATTAGAATTAATAATATACGCCATGTCATTATAATCACGAAACTCTATTCGTCTTTCATGGTAAATGATAAAAACTGTATTTGTCATATTCAACAAGATTTGATTCTAAAACGGAAGGCCTGAATAATACTTTAGTAATCATCTACTCGACTTCCGTATGTTTAGATATGGTAGAAACAGTTTTCATTTTTTTGTATATATGTATATGTAAAAGAATATTAGTACAAATACATGTTATGACTAGAAAATATTGATAAATGATTGTTTGCCCGAAGAAGTATCTTAATACGAAACGCGTTGCAAACTTGAGTTGTCTTCTTTCTTTAACGCTATTATGTGCCAAAAATCGAAATAAGAACAAAGCGTTGAATATTTTGAATGAAGGGCATTTTGATCATGATATAGCTTTGTGAAATACACGCCGGGTCCCACTAAGGGCTACTGTTGCACCCCACACAGACATTTTACATAAGATGCAAACACTTCGAAGCCATTTCTATATGCACACATAAATAATTAATCATAACTGAAAGTATAACCATAAATGAACGTACCCAGATTTGAAACAAAAACAGATAATGAATACCTTGAAGGGATGAAATTTCTCTCATCTGTTTTTTTTAAACATTTCTATCACTATTTACAGACACAAATTAAAGACAGCACATACTGGTATTCTTTTACAGATTGTGGTAATCCTACTGGTACGTTAAAACACGGATGTTTGGCGAATAAAACTGGCACGACATATCAAAGTCAGGCTACATACAAATGCAATGCAGGATACAATCCGTCAGGGAATTCAACTGTTACTTGTCAAGCTAACGGAAACTGGTCTACAATAGCTTTACAATGCTCACCAAAAAGTAAGTACTTGTTATAAAAGATACATTTGCATCTACCTTAGAAAATGGTTTATACATTATTGTTATAATCCCCTGTCTAGAAACTGTAGTAATTAGTCACTAACTCAGATGAGATTTCAAAGAAATTTAGTTGTTCACTGAATGTAGCTTACATCTGTGTACACAAAAATGCCTTACGGTTAAAAGAGAATTTACAACGCGTTTTTACAAGGGACATATATTTTGAAGCTTTATTGGAAAATCACGGCTAAGCCCATCAGCTCATTTATTTGAAATATTTAAGAAATAATTTATAGCAAAATAGTGTTTTATCATTATTTATACACGATGGGTGGTTATACGTCTGGCGTAATAATTTCACGGGGGCGCAGCCCGAGTGAAATTATTTCGGACGATGTATAACCGCACGAGTGTATAAATAGTGATAAAGCACCGTTTTCCTTTGAATTATTTTGATTCTGATATGTTCTTTATTGTACAATGATATAAAATGTGATGGAACTGTTCCTTCTTGCAAGCATGGCGCTAATAGTAGGTCTATGTTTATACACGCCAGGGCCGGAAATGGTAATACGTCTTGCGACAGAGTTCAGTTCGGGCGAATAACTAACTCAGTATGTGTGCAAATTAATAAACAGATTTGTGCAACGTGACATTTCGTGTAAAAGATAAAGTAAAACATTTCATGAAATTTGAAAGAGCTATTTCTTGATGAGTACGCAGTGCTAAATATCACGTTGACGTGGCGTCAACATAACATCCGTTACATCGTTGTATTGATTAAAGCATTGTTAGTCATATTAGAATTAAAAATATATACGCCATGTCATTATAATCACGTAACTCTGTTCGTCTTTCATGGTAAATGATAAAAACTGTATTTGTCATATTCAACAAGATTTGATTCTAAAACGGAAGGCCTGAATAATACTTTGGTAATCATCTACTCGACTTCCGTATTTTTAGATATGATAGGAACAGTTTTCAATTTTTTTGTATATATGTATATGTAAAAGAATATTAGTACAAATACAAGTTATGACTAGAAAATATTGATAAATGATTGTTTGCCTGAAGAAGTATCTAAATACGAAACGCGTTGTAAACTTGAGTTGTTTTCTTTCTTTAACCATAATATGTACCAAAGATCGAAATAAGAACAAAGCGTTGCATATTTTGAATGAAGGGCATTTTGATCATGATATAGCTTTGTGATATACACGCTGGGTCCCAGTAAGGGCTACTGTTGCACCCCATAAATATACATTTTTTCACAAGATACAAGTATTTCGAAATTGTATATTGTATAATTGATCATTACTGAAAGTATTTCATAAAAATAAACGTACCCAGATTTGAAACAAAATCTATAGTAAATACCCTGAAGGTAGGAAATGTTTCTAACAAGGTTTTGTAAATCATTTCTATCACTTTTTACATACACACCAAAATTATAGACAGCACATACTGGTATTCTTTTACAGATTGTGGTGAACCGACTGGTACGTTGGAAGACGGAAGTTTGGAGAATAAAACTGGCACGACATATCAAAGTAAGGCTACATACATATGTAATGCAGGATACGATCCGTCAGGGAATTCAACTGTTACTTGTCAAGCTAACGGAATCTGGTCTGCAATAGCTTTAGAATGTTCATTAAAAGGTAAGTTATAAGAAATTTCATATATAACATTGGATATTAGCTAAAATTATAACCTAAAATTGTCTGGATAGTAGGGTAACATATGTCTTTTTTATTGTGATATTTATGAGAATGTTTCTTGATATGAAAGGTCTGAAGCATACATTTTTCTAATCAACATTGGTCAATGTTAATCTCTGTTTATTTAGAAGTACAAATGTACATACTTGTTATAGAATTAATTGCCATATCTAAAATGTTTCTGTGCATTAGTCCACGAAAGGCCTGACCCTCCTGGAAGCCGACTATCAAAGCGGCTCATTCTCAGGAGATTTTGTTTTGTATTTCGTGGATCGTTGAATGATAGACAGGATTTTCCTATGTTTTTTTTTTTGCTTTTGCCGGTACTTCAAAAATATTTTTTGATGGCTTCATAGTGTATGAGATATGTTAGATTTATAATATCTTTGAAAATATGACAATAAATCTAAACATTTGGCAAGAAAACTTATCTAACCTTTCTGACTGCAGGTATTTTACCAGCACACGTAAACATCGCTAGCGTTTGTTTTGTTCGTTCCACGTTGTCCCCCGGGTTGGGAAAGCCCTGTCTTACAAAGGCAGTCATGTAAGATCCTTATTATATAATATATATATATATAAATAAAAAAGTATCTGGTATGATTGCAAGTGTCAGACAGGGCTGAGTAAACACCTGCTTTACTCAGGCAGATATGTTATATAATTTTTCTTGCCTATAGTTATTATTATTATTGCAATGTTTCCAAAATTACTGCTTCAAAATATGACGTCATATTATTGCGTCAGTTTGCTTACGTCTGGCTTAGGCTTGGTGCATATCCATATCGGCGGACTCTTTGCGAAATCTGCTATATCAGCGGTATTTTGCTTCGGTACCGGCTATTCCTTACAATGTCCAGGTCGGTAGAGGAGGCGAAAAGTCGACCTGTCATCCATAATAATAGGTACATGTATGCTGCTCAAAAATAAGTAGAGCAAGTAACATTAGAATGTCTTTACAATGTTTTGTAGTGTTTACTGTTTTATTATCAGCGATTGTGCTCGCAAACTCGATGAAATTAATTGATGGTGTACTAACATTGAACACTAGCCCGACCTTTTCCACAGTCTATAACGAGATTTTGCTTTGATATCACACATATCAAGCGCACTATGTGTACTTATTTTTCAATATCCTTCCAAAAAATACTGACAAATAAGCCGAAATGTAAATGGAATTATCAAAAAAGACCTTACTTTCGGTTTTGTCGGGGGACCGGCGTTGTCTCTTATTTTTGAGCAGCTTACCTATTATGGATGGCAGCTCGATTTTTCGCCTCCTTTACTGACCTGGACATTGTTTATAGCAAAGAAAAGCCGGTGCCCGCCGATATTGATATTAGGGAAAAGCTATAGAGAATATTAGATTACAATCTTTCTGAACTTAAGTTTATTTAACAAGTTGGTTGATGAACTTTTCGGAAACGAGCTGGATAAACTTAAGTTCAGAAAGACTTGAACCTAATATTCTACGTATCTTGTAACCAGTTAAACTTGCAAAGAGCAAAATATTTCATAAATATTGCTTTTTCGTGCAAAACTAGACCATTTGCATTTTACTCTCTACCTATCGACTGACCCAATGCCCATCCATTTATCTATTCCTCCACTCATTAATCGCTTCAGTTATACACGATTGCTTAAGTAAAAATCATTTATCCTTACCACATAGTTCGACTTTTATTTTTATTTATAACAGATGAAAATGGATCTAGAATTGTGTCTTATTTTCTGCAATTAATCTCAATGGATTCTCCACCATTTTTTGCCATGTGATTGTTATCAGGCTAGTTTGTTATCGGGCTTTCACTAATGAATCATTTAGATCTTCGTTATTAATCATATCGCCCTTTTGATA
The DNA here is from genome assembly GCF_021730395.1 of Mercenaria mercenaria. Taxonomy (NCBI): domain Eukaryota; kingdom Metazoa; phylum Mollusca; class Bivalvia; order Venerida; family Veneridae; genus Mercenaria; species Mercenaria mercenaria. The sequence continues at coordinate 53,900 of NW_026462427.1, read as the reverse complement.
ACATGGTAAAAATATAACCTAACCGTGGAAAATTAGCTTAATTTTTATCAGAACGTTTTTTACAAAATAAAATTAATTATATCTAATTATAATAATCAAAATAGTGATTATTTCATATTAAAACATCATTTTTAAACACAAATTCTTTTAAATAAAAAAAATTCATAATCTGGAATCTGGATTTTTTCAATGATTATAGAATTGTATACCCATAAACCAAATCTCTGATAAATTACATAAAGAAACTTCTAACCTGTTATAAATCATAATAGAAGAACTAAGTTGCATTTGTTTCAGAAAGGTTTGAAACAAGCCGGAGCGTGATTCTTTTATACACAATCCTTAGTAATAAATTTACGTAATCACGGAATTCAATTAACAAATAATCAAGGCCTTCGCGTTGTTTATCGTCTGATTTACCACGGTTCACAGTTTAGATACGTAAGAATTGAACCACGAGGGCGTTAGCCCGAGTGGTTAAAAACTGAAACATGTGAACGATGAACCGTGGTAAATTAGACGATAGATCACAAGAAGGCCTTGATTGTTTTCATTCTGACATGCTAATTGATATATTTTAAAAAATATTATACTGGAGTAATGTATCGGATGTCATGCGGCAATCTGACGTCATAATTGACGTCATAATGCTCTCTTACTGGTCAGCGCGTCAACCGTTGTTTATCGCAGAATATACAGAGCTTGATTTTCTTCTTTGTTTAACTGAAAATCAAATCAAGCCATGTTAGAAGTCTAATTAAATCACGTGATTATACTGATACAGTATGAATTGTCATACCAAATTAATCCATACCAAAGAAACATCAAGTCCCATGACTGTTTAGGTTAAGCTACTTATATTTCATATATTTTCTGATACTATTAATTAAATCTATTTCCTGCTAAAATTCAAGCCAATATTAATAAATTTACTTTCCATTGAATATTATTATTAAAACTTCATTGTAATAGAAAATTTTACCAAATTATGTAAAAGACATTTACTCCCACTCATGAAAGATGCTAACCAACCCTCATCACACCGACTTGGTTAAATCCATGATGTTAGTACAAAATCAAGTTGCAGCACCATTTCAAATTTAGTATTACTTTAGAAAGTGTGTATCTTCGGTTCATTACCAGTTTCCCTATGAATCATGAAATCTTGCTTACATAAGATTTAACTTTGAATTTTCATTTTGATTTTTAGGCAAACTTATTCATTAGTTTGGTTTCTAGATAGAATTTGTCTTTATTAGGGATGGGAACGAATACTGAAATCAATATTCGAATATTCGGTTTGCCATTTTCGAATATATTCGAATATTCGGTTTGTTTTGATGGGAGCTTTAAATTCTTATTAAGTGATTGGCATATACCCAACGTATTCATTTGTTTAAAGCCAAAAAATGTTTGTTTCCATTAACCCGATCCTACCTAGCAAAACCCGCCGATCCTAGCGTTTTATTTCACGATTCTTTCAGCATAATCATGAACATATTTAACTAACTCAGTGTTTTAGCTTCAAAATAATACAAAACACCAAAACGATTATAACTTAGACCGTTGCAATTTTATCTAAAAATAGCAGGTCGTCCCATTTAAACACGTGACGCGCTGTTGTATTACCGCCGCCATTTTGAAAATTTTCAATCGTCGTGTAAAAATCGTCGTGTAAAAAGCAAGTAAGGAAGACTTAAACCTCCTTCAACATGAACTTATGCATTAATCATATGCTGTTTCTTGATTTTATTATAAAGTACTTCAAAATTTAATTCGAATACGGCCGATTGCGGATGAAAACCGATTCTGCGGATGGTCTAAAACGTCGTACAATATATTGTGAAAAGACCGACAATCTACAAGTTTCATATTGTTTTTTGAAAAAAAAAATCTACAACTTGTTACATAAAACAGGCGCCAATAAAAATGAACAAAAGATAAAAAGATATCACATTTACGCCTAATACAAACTGTTAATCCGTAGCGATGACCTATACATTGCATTTTTCTTGTTAATTGGACATCTTTTGACATGCATCTGACACATTGACGCCTGTTGCAAACTGTTAATCCGTAAGGATGGCCGCTGCCATTTATGCGTAGCTATATTCTTGTTAATTGGACATCTTTTGATACGCACTATACAAACATGACATGGTTTTATTCTGTAGAATTAGCATACTCATATTGTCCAAAATCACTGATACTTATTTTGAAAAAAAAAATACAATAATTTACGAATATTCGAATTTGATTTTCATATTCGAATATTCGACCGATTTTCGAATATTCGAATATTTGTTCCCATCCCTAGTCTTTATGTTACTCTTTTTATGGTAACACTTTGATATTGATATATTTTCCTATAGATCTATTTCGTTTTATATGAAACTAATTCAGCAGAAACCTCTATGAACAAAAAAGTGAGGTATATGTTGTATATTGGAACTTTTTCAGAGAAAATTGAAATTACCATGTTTTTAAACCATTTCTTTATTGGTGACAATATTTCCGTTCTAGGCAACGCCATGTAACTACTGTATTTTGGAAATGTATCAAGAAATAACATGTACGCATGCTAGTCTTAAAGATACTACAAAATTTATAGAACAGTTTTTTTTTCAGAAAACTATTACTTTGCTATCTTGTTAGTTTCATTTTATTCTATATTGTGATAACTTTTACAATCCCTAATAAACTGTTTATAGAAATATTATTATAACTTCTAAATGAAGAAAAAATGTTTGTTTGTGCCTTTTACCTATATCTAAACGCTATCTCAAGTTAAAGGTGATGTTCTGTAAATTGCGTGTACACTGAATTCACACATATAAGCAATTGACTATAACAAATTTTTAAAAAGACAACTTTAGAACCGTAAATTCTAAAATTTTATCTACTAGTAATTAGGTTCGCCATGTCAACGGTAAATGATACGTTTTGTAGCAAGTCTTGGTTACTTAAAGTTATTTTCTATTTAAGAAAGGGGAATAAACCAGACCTGTAATTCTAATGGACCAGATACCCAATGTTCTGTAGAAACACCTTATGCTTCATGTATCAACTCAACTTGTCAGTGTGAAAGGAGTCGATTATATAAAGACAAGGAGTGCAAACTTCGTAAGTATTACTTTTCATTAAGTTTAACCGAATATCATATTTCAGATGATATCTGATATTCTAATATCACTAACAATGTTTTAATCATCACATCATTACAACGATGTTATGTTGACGTCACGCCTACGTGATATTTAGCGCCATGAACGCATCAAGAAATAGCGCTTTCAAATTTCATGAAATATTTTACAGAATAACATGTTTTAAACGAAATGTCACATTACACAAATGTGTTGATAAATGTACACACTAACTGAGCTAGTTATTTGCTTTGCAATAATGCACAATAATTTTCGCTCTATCTGAACTATGCCGCAAGACGAATTTCCGTTTCCGGCCCTGTTGCTTGCGCAAAGAAACAGTTTCGCCCTCGTGAAATTATTACGCCGTACGTATAACTGCCCATTGTGTATAAATAGTGATAAAGCACTGTTTTGCAATAAATTATTTCTTAAGTACTGAAATACACCAGAGATAATGACGTCCCCTCCGGTTAATTATAGCTCTGCTATAATTATATTAATAGAATTGCTATTATATAGAAATCTTATTAAAATTGTCGAAATAATTGAAATAATCATTTTTAGAGCATAACAGTACCGCATTCAGTGTTTCAATAGGCAGTTATATTAATCAAAGGACTATTACTTAAGACTGGTATCTTTAGACTTGGCTTTCACACGTAAAATTGTTACAACCGCGACGGAATAAATTGCTTTGTTTGAACATATATGTAAGAAACATATTGTAGTGTCGGGGATTATACAATCTTTTACCAGATCACTGTTTCACTTTTCTCAGAGAATGAGACGGCAAAGCTTCATGACAGATCAGTTTCAGTATAGTAACTAAACAAGGTTTGCTTTTTGTAAAAACTAGTGAGCGGCCCGTTTGTTATGCTGAAACATAACGGAGACTGAAAGTTCTGTGAAGTAAATTATACTATTATACCATTGAGCAGTTACACAGACTGGAAACTACTTTCCTTTACAAAGAATCTATTACAGTAGCTGGTTCTCAGCTTGCCGCTACAGTTGCAATTTAGGCGGTTTTATTGTTTCATTAAAACCGGTTATTATTGAGAACTAAACATTTCTCCCTTTAAAATAAAGTAGATCTTATTTGTTTCGACTGTTTTGATTTTCCAGTGGTTATATTAAGTTTAAATATATCGAAATCCGATACGTTTATTTCTGTCATTCCAGTTTTATTTATTCAATACTTTTTCTATAGTAAGATCACGTCAAAAATATTGTCTTCTAAATACCAAACATTTTTCGTTCAAATCACACTTTGAATTTATACGTCACTGAAATCAGAAATCGAGATGGATTTTCGGAAACATATTGGACGTTTACAGTCACTTTAAACTTTCTCTATATTGTAAAACAAAAACTGTACAAAGTTCGTCATGTTATCATTAGAAAATAAAAACGTAAAGTCGACAGATTGTAAAACATAATTAGAAACAAGTCAACGATGAAGGATTCGAGAGTCGCAAAGATGCAACTTCTTTCGGCAGCTGAACGCGACGCTACTTCTAAGGTTGCAAATGCAATTGCCCATACAGAAAGCAAAGTAAAAACGTCTAAATGGGATTAAATGGCTTCGGTCTTCTACGTAGGTCTTAAACAAAAAGTTATCGTGTACCGTTCCGTCGGGACGGGTCGAAATAAGGAGTCGAGCTATGGGCCAGCTTTACTTTCACGGTACACGAATGATATCAACGTTAACACAGATAGGCTGAATATCGGGAAACTGAGCTAGGTGGTATAGCAAAGGTATCGTGGTTATACCTTTATGATAGTTATGGTAAATTGAATGCTATATATGATTCTTTGAGTTCCAGTTTGAATTAAGAAAAAACAAAGACTGGACATCTTTTTCAATAGACTTGTTCATTCAAAGATATCGCCTAACAGGAACTTTCGCAAAAAGGCCAGTCAAGTAGTATGCATTCATTCACTTTGGATATACTTCCATAAGCCTATTGCTCTATTTCATCAATGATTATGAAATCACAATTTCTTGTAACTGGACATTTTCAAAAGTGATATTACATGGGGTATAAGAAACAAGTGTCGCAGTTCTACGATATCATGGTTTTATAACCGTCACGTGATGTGCTCAGTAGCGGGAATGCTTATGGGCGGAGGCAGGCAAAATATATAACTTTTTTTTCACAAAAAGTTTTCAGTTGTGAAGGTGAAAATGTATTAGCAAGGACCCTAAATTAACAATAAAAGTGTTCAAATATGGATACAAATGATAAGTCCAGTGATTGGGTGTGGAAATAACAAACGTGGCAACATACACTAGAAAAGACAGACGTTTATATGAAGAAAACATAGACATCGACTTTATAATTTTGAAAATAGTTGATGACAATAATATCAAATGCTGCGGCCGAACTTACCTTACCAGAAAATATATAACCAGCATGTGCCTAATCATAACACATAGACCACATTTTTTGTGAAGTAAAATAGTCGTTAATACTATCGTCAGCTGATCATATAAAATATTCAAAACTTCAAATTGACCAATGAATAAGAATTATTCGCAACTAGTTTTCTGACGAATTCAAATACAACAGAATGTGCAGAACGAACAAAAAGAAATGAGGGGATAAGTAGACATGTACTTTCAAATCTTTGTTTGATCGTTTAAACGTTTTCAACGATAGAAATACAATTACTACCAATTTCATCTCGGACAGTTCATTTTTTTTGGGTAATGTAACTTAACAAAGCTCTGAATACCGTCAAGAGAAAAGACTGGGTCACGGTAAGATTCCAGTCAGCCCCACGAGCACTAGATGCGGAAACTCCTACTGCAAACGTCGAAGATGGTTGAGTCATACTGACAGGCATGTGATCAAAGAAATTGTAAAAACATATAGCATATATTTATGAAACAGATGGCTAATTCAAATTCTGCAAATGTTATATCGTATCATTGTTATATTCAAAACAGATGTTCCTTTTGTAGTTGACGATAGTATGATTGCAATGTTAAAAAATTAGAGCATTTGTGAATGTAAAATGAATCTATAAGGTATACAAAAACAAGTAGACTGTCTAAGTATTCCATCAAAATGACATCAAAGCTTATGAAACATAGTTCATACTTCTTGAACTATGACAGAAACAAGAACGAAGGGTTGTATCAGAAGAAGATGAAAGCACAATTTAAAGAAAAAGCAAAATTTTTAGTTGTTTTTTTCCTTGGGAATTGTGATGGGGAAGCAGGGCGGGCGTGCGCGCGTGTCCGTGCGTGCGTGTGCACAAACAATACCTTCAATACTTTTAGCTCTCCAGAGCTACTGTGATCGCTCACCGTCCGGGGTCCGTCCGGCGTCCGTCCGTCGTCCTTTAAACAAAATCTCCCCCTACACCTTCAGGCCAATTTTGATGAAACTCACAGGGATGTTCTTTGGATTGTCTTCTTTAAAATTTAGTCTAATAATTGAATTACGTACACAACTCTGGTTGCGATGGCAACCGAAAGGGAAAAATTTGAATATTTCTTGTCTAAAACCTCAGGGCATATGTCTTTGAATTTTGGTATGTATTATCATCTAGTATTCCTCCACAAAGATTGTTCAAATTAACCCCCTAAGATCAAATATGGCCCCGCCCTGGGGTCACATGGGTCACTTAAACTTAAATAGGAAAAAACTTCTAAAATCATCTTGTCTACAACCACAAGGCCCAGGGCTTTGATATTTAGTGTGTAGAATTATCTAACGGTGATCTACCAAGACTGTTCAAATGATCCAACTAGGGTCAAATATGACCCGGGAGTCACATGGTTTATATAGACTTATATAAGGAAAAACTTTGGAACTCTTCTTATTGAAAACCACAGGGCCTAGAACTTTGATATTTGATAGGTAGTATCATGTAATGGTCCTCTACCAAGTTTATTTAAATTACCACCCTCCGACCCCAAAGGTAAAAAATGACCCCGCCCTAGGGGTCACATGGTTTATATAGAATTAAACGGGAAAAACTTTGAAAATCTTCTTATTCAAAACCACAATGCCTAGGGCTTTGATATTTGGCATGAAGCATCATCTAGTGGTATTCTACCAAGGATGTTCAATTTATCTTTCTAGGGTCAAATATGGTCCCACCATGTGGGTCGCATTGTTTATATAGACTTATATAGGGAAAACTTCGAAAATCTTCTTGTAAACAACCACATGTCCTAGGGCTTTGATATTTAATATGTAGCATTTTATAGTAGTCCTTTACCAAGATTGTCCAAATTATCTCCCTTGGGTCAAATATGACCCCACCCTTGGGGTCACATGGTTTGTAAAGACTTCTATGGGGAAAACCTTGAATTCTTCATGCAAAAAATCACAACCTAGGGCTTTAATATTTGGTATGTTGCTTTGTATAGAAGTCCTTTTTTAAGATTGTTCAATTTATTTCCATGGGGTTAAAAACGTCCTCGCTCCAGGGGCACATGGTTTGATGGTGGTTCAAGATTGTTCAAATTATGACTCTGGGGTCAATAATTTAATGTTATTAATCAAGCAATTTCATATTGGCCTTATTATTGAAAAATGTTGACAAGTTGTTTAGACTTATTTTAGAAATTATAATCATTTTAGTCGGTAAAACAGAATGAGTTGTATGTAGGTACTTGAGAATAAATTTGAGAGATATTTTTGACGTGACACAATCAAGAGTAACTAGAAATTGCCCTATTGTTTGAATTCCTATTTATTTTCTTTAGTGAGTTATCTTATTATTTGAACTGTGATAAAACTGCTTTAAAACTCATTTCCTTTTAGGCTGCCGGCAACGAGACACAAAATTGTACATAATAAAACCAACCAAGCACATATTACACTCTCACATGCCTCGTTTAATTCTGATCCGAAATTGTTTGCAGTTCACAACTGACACTCTTGTTCGCCAATTTATTCATCCACTTTCTAGCATTTGAATCGCTATTTATCATTGCACAAATTATAGTCCACACTTTTAAAATGTCTGTTAAAGATAAGTCTCATCCTTTTAATTAATCTGAGTTTCCGTATATTCTCATTATTTTCCTTTACAACTGCCAGAATTTCTAACAGGAAACACTTGCATTTTACACAATACAGAATAAGTGAAAGTATCGTTGTAATCTATGAAGACGTACATCCCGCTCAGTCATACTTGGTTATAATATGAACATGTTAGATGATTTTTTGTCAAAATGTGAAAAAAATGTAATCTATAACTCTGATATAAAACAAAATGGCGTCGTTTAAAAATCTAACGGAAGTGACTTCTCCGTATTGGCCCTCTCTTTTGAACCAATCAAAATGCTTGAATTCCGTATTGGCCCTGTTTTTCTCGTATTGGCCCTGTTTTTTTCTCATATTGGCTCAGTTATGTTTTGTATTAGCTCTGTGTAAAACTTTTGATACAGATTTCAATACTCATCTACTACGAATAAGTAATTACCTATAAAAATTTACTTGGGTCTTCGAGTAACTTCGAGGACAGATTTCACGTCACTCGGAGCAGGATAGTTTTATTTTTACATATTGATGCTAGAAAAAAAGCAAACACGATTTTCTATCGTTCTTAATTTATTCCATTTTACATAAATGTATCTTTAAATTTATTAAATATTATATTTAACAAATCACTATTCTTACACGACAGTTATCTGAAAGTTTGCTTATCTCTATATATTTTTGAATTTAGTCTATTTTACGTAAATTTATTTCTAATTTGTCTAAAATCTAGAAATAAATTTATGTAAAATGCACTAAATTAAGATTAATTCATAACTCGCTAGCTGTGAATTGTTAAGTATGATATTGAAATAGTTCTGACAAATTAGACAGATGGTTAGACTGACATACACACGTGCAATCACATAATAGGTCCCGTGTTTCCAAAACAGGCGTATAATAGGGCCTAAGGCATGATTTTACCAAATTAAATTAAGGGTTATCGAATCTACGTCATTCATTCAGTATTATCAAGGCGTATGAATGCAGGAAGAAATAGCTACATACAGAAAGGGGCATAATTTTATGAAAAAAAAAAGCAAGACTTATGGAGTTTGGGTCATTCAATTAGTATTGCCAAGGCAAAAAATATGTGTGAAGTTTGAAATGCGTAGTTACTGAGATTCTAACTCGTTGATAATTGCGAAGGGATCTTTTTTAATGAAAAATTGACTAAGTAGTACAAAAATCGGCGTACTTTCATCAGATTTATTATAAGAATCTGCCATTCAGCTGGTATTAATACGAGGTAGAAATATGTGAAGTTTTATCCAGTTGTTATCAGTGAATCTAAGACATGTGATTTCTGATAACGATTCACATTACGCCGACGCCAACGGTTTACGAAAAATTTATTTAGGAATTATTTCTTATAAAAATGAGAAGAAATCGATCGTCGAAACAGTACACACCTGGCATACATGCTCTGGGATCAATTTTCGTTTTATCAAATTATATGTTCGATGCCATATTGTAGAGATCTAGATTGATATAAACCATCTTTTCCTAGAAAAGTTCAATGAACAGAACAGAACAGAACATAGTTTATTCAACTTGTACACATATACAGGTACCTCGTTGTACAAAACATTCATACAATATTCATAATGTACATGGTCATTTCAAAAATATGTTATATCGATAAGTCTTTACAAACAATATTTTTTCTATTACACATACGATCTTACATTATATCAGTACTTGTTTAAATAGTTAATGACTCTTGTTATCACAGGCACAGTGGAAAGAAAAATAATCAATTTGCAAACTAAAAATAAAATAGTTAGGATTTGGAGAATGAACTGTAAGGTCAAAAATTTAATAGAGCGTATTTTCTCGTTTTAAGAGCCATTTTACTGACTCATGTAATTATAAAACACATACACACGCAAACATACTATATATACTAAACTTCAGGATTCAATAATTCATTTCTTTTCTTATTAGCTTGAAGAATGTATTTAGCGAGATTTCTAATAACAACTTTATTTTCTGACTTGAGTAACTGAATGAATTTGTGCATACTGGGACGTCTATAAAAATACGATTTTATGAATTGGTGTCGTAACTGCTCATATACTTTACATTTAATGACAAAGTGATACTCGTCTTCTATGTCACGCGACTCACATAGCTGACAGATTCGTTCGACCCTTTCGATACGATTTCTACCGTGCCTACCTGTTTCAATTCGCAAGTTATGGGCTGAAACACGCAATTTAGCTAGTGCCTGACGTAAGGTTTTTGTACTAAGAACGTGAAGATAGTCACTTGGGACAAAGTCGTCTTTTACATAAAAATATAAGTTGTTAAGAACATTGTTACTTTGTAAATCTGCCCGCCATTGTTGGACGTAACAGTCTATAAGCCTTTGTTTAAAAATGGGCAAGAATGTCTTGGAATCGACACTGTCCTGATAATTCCAGACGTCAAGAAAGCCATACTGACATAGCAAGTGCTTAACTTTACTGGCCCAGTTAGCTTTACCATTTAAGCATTTGTTAAACGAATCATTATAAATGTATTTTAGTAGTATGTTATTGGACGATAGAAGTTGTAACCAGTATTTGATAATTTGAAAATGTCTCGAGATAAATAACGGATACCGTGCCAATTCGCCGTATACGGCCGCATTACTTGTGCTTTGTCTGACTCCCAAAATTGCCTTACAATATCTTAAGTGCACGCGTTCTATTTCTTTGGACTTAGAGAATCCCCAAATTGGACAGGCGTATTGAAGAACTGAACCAACGAACGAATCAAATAGTTGTAGAGATATAGATGGGCTTAATTCAAACTTACTTAAATTGCACAACAATGTATTTGTTGCTTTTAGTGCCTTTCCTACTACATACTGGTTATGTAATACAAATGAACCAGTGTAGTTGAATACCACGCCCAAATAATTAAAGTCATTTACTACTTCCAAAAGATGACCATTAAAATACCAACATTCATTGGGTTTAACTGGACCCCTTTTTCGAAACACTACCACTTTCGTTTTTTCTATATTGACCTGTAAACTCCAGTATTCACAATATTCGCATAACCTATTTAAACTATTTTGTAAATCCTGCACAGAATTTCCAACAATAACCATATCGTCAGCAAACAGTAAGATGATCACACATATATCATATAAAGTCAGTCCTGATGTATTTGTATCTTGTAAAAATAGTTCTAAGTCTTCTAAGAAAAGGGCGAATAATGCCGGTGAATTATTAAGACCTTGTCTTAAGCCAATGGATATTTCGAAGAAATCTGAGCACTGGTTACAACTTTTAACACAAGATTTTACCACTGCGTACATAGCCTTAAACATTTTTAGTATCTTACCATCGAAACCCATACCATAAAGTTTGAACCACAGGGCATTACGGTAGACCGAGTCGAATGCCTTTTGCAGATCGATAAAGGCGCAAGGCAATCTTAAATTCTGTGTTAAAGCATGTTCAATTAAACTTTGTAATACAAATATTGCATCGACTGTACTACGACCCTTTCGGAAACCGAACTGGGAGTCCGAAATGACATTGTTTTCCTCGAACCATTTTTCTACTCGCAATGTAAGTATGCTGGTAAAAAGTTTACCAAGATTGCTGAGTAAAGTGATTCCACGATAATTATTTGGTATATTTTTATCCCCTTTCTTATGGATAGGCACTATAAAACCTTGTGTCCAGATTTCCGGGAAATAACCAGAATTAAAAACTTTGTTAAATAAGTCAGTAATATGACTTCCAAGTATATCGATAGTTTCAATAAAAAACTCGTTAAGTAAATTATCACTTGGGCACGAAGATTTGTTTCGTTTCAGTTTTTTAACTGCCGAGGTAACTTCTTGTAGATTAATAGGCGCATTTAGTTCATCAAATGTAGGATTATTCACATTAAAATCACTGTTCTCATTAAAATACTCGGCATCATCAACTACCGTTGTCCTAATTTCGCTAAATAGTTCTGAGAAATAAGATTTGAACTCCTCTACTGGGATATTGTGATCGGATTTATTAGTTTTTGATTTAAAATGCTTCCAAAAATCTCGAGGCTTTTTATTCTTCAATTTTGCTAGTTCAAGTGATTGCTTAATTTTATATGCCCGCTTCTTTTTGCGAACAGTAAATTTAAAGCGCTTTCTTAAGTTACACAACTGTACCCTGTTATACTCAGACTTGCTACTATTGAAAACCCTTAACGCATTCTTATATTCAGACTTTACCGTAACGCATTCTGCATCGAACCAACCGTCGTTGTCGTAAAAAGTACGCCTCGATTTGGAGCCGTTTTGTTTGAATTCATTCTTAAATAACGGTTCTGCCGTTTGAAGTATTACGCGAGAAAATGCATTAACCATAGAATCAATTTCTAAGGTTTCGTTTAAAATTATATTATTAAATTCCTGTAATCTTCCGATAATATTACTTCTAAATTTTTCTTTATTGTCGGCATTCCACTTATAATAACTATGCGTGTCTGAAAACTGTAACCCTTCATTTTCGCGCCACGGCTCAAATCCATCGATACAAAACGATAAGGCGGCATGGTCGCTAAACATATTAAATGGTAATACCTGAAAAGAATTTATAACATAAAAATCTGTCTCTTTCAACAAAAGGTAATCAATCACGCTACTTGAATTACGGTTAAAAAATGTATATGCACCAATATTATAATCATGGCCTAAACGGCCGTTGGCGATTCGTAATCCCGTGGCTTTACAGAGTTCTAATAATTTAACTCCACGGTTATTGCACGTACTGTCGAGTGAGGTTCTGGGGAGGTTCTGGTCAGGTGTATAATTTAAATCATCAGTAAAATTTATCACTGAGTCACAAAGAATATAATCAGGCCTAATTCCCACTCGACAGTTCCAGTCACCTGCTATCATAGTACAACCAATTTTATCAAAATAGTTAATATCTTGCATGAGTAAATCGAACAAATTTGCATCAACAATATGTGAAGCCGGTGATTCGTCCGACCATAGGTACAACCCACACAGGTATACATCTTTATCAAAGTTAAAAAATTGAGCATCTAACTTGAGCCAAATTATCATGTCAAAGTGATTTTTAACAACAGATACACCATTTTTTAGCGAATTTCTCAAAAATATTGTAATTCCTCCGCTATTTCTCCTAGCTTTCTTATGCCTAAATTTCCTGTAAAAATTAAAAGTAGTAAATCCATCAATATCAATAGAAGAGTTTTTATCTGTCCATGACTCACTCAGAATAATAATGTCATTGTTTGTTATGAAAGAAACAAATTCTTGGTCAGATAATTTGCTGTCAGTTAAACCGTTACAATTCCAAACTAAGATTTTTGGTCCATTCTCCGACCGGTCCTAGTTACACTTTACCGGTTTACCTTCGATGTACAGGGTGTCGTATACCAGCCAGGCTCTCTTGTTGTCCTTGATAGCTTCCTTTAGCTGTGTCATCAATTTCCGGCGTCGAGCAGCAATTTCCGGCGGGAATTGCTCATGAAGGAAAAACCCCGTTTCTTTTAAGAGATGTTTTTGCCGGCGAACAAGCTCTCTGTCTGAGAAAAATGTAAATTTCACAACGAAGTTACGTTTCCGCTGGGATCCGTCTGAACTCGGAACCCCCATCCGATGAATTCGCTCTAGCTTCATCGAGTCTACAATGTTTTGTGCTAGTTTAAGATCTTTAACTAAAAACTTGCGAAACTTATCTTCCAAATTTTCACCAGATTCTTCAGGGAAACCTCCAAATACAAGATTGTTTCGCATGCTTTGCGACTCAATACCGCGCCCGTATTTAAAGCCTTGAAATAAATGCTTTGTATTACCGTGGTACATAACTGCCGGTGTCGCGTGAATAGATAATTACGCGGCGGCGTGAGAATCGCACGGTTCCGGGTATAGCCGTGATAATCACACGGGCGGTCTTAGCTTTAGATATATATACCAATATGATACATAAAATTATTCAGGAATGATTTCTGCATCAACGGGTATAAAATAATTGGGTGTTCAGGCGCGTGTCAATTCGGGGTTGTGCATCAAAGCCACATACTTTGAAAAAAATGTGATTTTTTTTTTCATAAATATAATTAAGTCTTTCTTTTTAGAATAGTTTCAATATTTTATCTGAATTGGACTGATATGAATATTAGGAATCCATGGTCGGACAATGATGGGGAAAACACGTGCGTGCGTACTAAAATATAATAATATTTTGGTAAAATTTCTATTTAAGGGAAACAATTATATTCTGTATAAGCGAACTATTTATGTGCGTGGAAACATAATTATAGCATTGCATGCTCTGCTTTTTTGAAAGAAATGTTTTATGATGAGCTAATAGTTCTTTATAGAAACCAGGGGCGGATTATAATTGACGCCTTTTTAATAGAGAAATATGACGTACAGCGTATGTTAAAACCATACGGGTGTTGTTACTTTTAGACATATATACAAAAACCACGTACAAGATTATCAGGAAAATGATATTTAATATTCAGGTGCGTAGCAACCTGGTGTGTGCATCAAAGCAACATAGTTTGAAGAAAAAAGAAAGTGTTTTTTTTTTCATAAACAAAATGATTCAGACCTTTTTAGAATAGTGTTAATACGTGTCCGTACATTTATTTTTAAACCGAATATTATGAACTGATACAATCTTTAATAATCCAGGGGCGGGTATTTACTGATACGAACTTTAAAAAATCCAGGTTCGGCCAGTGAGGAGTATAATACGATAAATGTCTACGCGGGCGGCGTAATTGTAGGTATATATGATATACCTAAGGGATATAATGCAAAAATTATTCAGAATGACTTCTGCATCAATGTTTGTAACTTTATTTTCTGGTGCGTGGCTTGAGGCCATCGCAATGGTGCACACTAAAATGTAATAACATTTTGATGAAAATATATTTATTTCTATTTAAAGAAAATAATTATTCTGTATTGAGCAATTATCTGCGTGGAAACAGAGCATCCTGTGGAATTAATTTCGAAGTGATTTTTCCGTGTAGTGCATTAAAATCAAATGTTTAACGACGAGTTGGTTCATTAAAAGAAACAGGACAGGGGCGGTTACTTAGCATTTTTGCGGTTCGGCGTGTGGCCGTTAAAATCAAACGGACGTTGTTAGTCTAAGCTGGAACAACTGATACGTATAAGACCTTCCTGGTTAAGACATATATAAAATACGAGTACGATGTATTAATTTTTTTCGGCGACGCCGTCTAAATTCGTTTTCGTTACCTATGCCACGTGACTTCAGTTTGCAAATCAAACTACTTGATAACGCATTATAGATAATTTATCAAAATGGAAGATTTATGCAACACTCTGCCTGATTGGACGAGAGTGTCAATTTCTTTCACTCTGTTGATTGTGCTACGCTGAGTGAAATGTAGACAAAGCGTTTATCCTAAACGACGCTGTTCACAGTTAACTAACTTTGGCTCAGTATATTTAGCAAGAATATTGATATATCTCAAAATGAAAAGTAAGTTTAATAAATATGATAAAAACCTGTTCAAATACCAACATATATCAAATTAAAGAAAGAGCTGAATACGGTCTGCGTATCACATGAATAAGGGTGTGATAAGAGTCTTTTATGTAGAGAAGTGCTTTTTTTCCTTGTTACAATTGTCGTCTGTATATAAAAAGGTTTCTTGCTTTTGTGACTTATTCAGATTGCATATTAAAATGAGTACTTGTTTGCTTTGATATATTTGTTATAAATTATTTAACTGATTTATTATATACGAATATTTTTCTTTAGTATGGTATGCAAATATTGAACTCAGTTGAAATCTGTTTTATTATATATATGCTATATAATGACTGATTCTCATTACTCTGAAATGAAGGTACGCTGCATACAGTTTATCTATGTGATATGATTACGGTCAAACTTTGCTTGTAAAACAGAAATATTGAACTAATTACAATTGTATGTTTTGCTTGACTTTCACTTTTTTATAGGTGTGACGTCCAAAGATTCATGAATAGCGAATATGCATTTGTTAAAGCGGGATCAGTTGGCCTATTTCAGAAATAAATAAAAATAATAAATAAAAAAATCCTTTAATTGATTTTTTCTCATGTATTCTAATCAAACTTGATTTGTAGCATCTTTATTAGGCCCGCAGCAAACTTTGTTCAGCTGGGACATTTAACCCCTTTTAGGGGCTGCTAGAGCTAAAACTAGAAACGCCTTTATACAGCGTCTCATGAACAGCTTGGTGGATCTTTGTCATACTTGGTCTGGAGCATCATTATAAGGTCCTCTTCCAAATTTATTTATATAGGAACTTGGGCCCTATTAGGGACCACTATAGCTAAAAGTAGATATGCCTTTCTTCGCATTAACCACTAAAATGTAATGGATTTTTGTCAAACTCGATGTGTAACAATATCGTAAGGTCTCCTGCTATTTTGTTACAAATGGGGTTAGGGACCAATTTAGCTAAAAATATAAACACGTTTAATGACCTCTTCTCATGAACCGCTTCATGAATCTTCATCAAACTACTGCTGTAATTATTCGTCTAAGGATAAACGAAACAAAATTGCAACCCTACGAAACCTTTGCGAAAAATTAAAAGAGAACCATTTAAATTGTTAAAGTGCGGTGTTTAGTTTTGCAATTTGAAAAATGTTAGATGAAAGATGAATGTTAGATGAAAAATTCATAAACTTCTTTCCTTATTACAATTCGCCGACCATCATTTTTAAAGATATTTCTTGTTCAAGAATGATTCAAGCATTTAATGGCGTAATTTTTTTAATATTCAGGTGTGAAGAAACTCGGGTGTGACCACCAAAGCAACATATTTTTAAAAAAGTGGAAAATTAATAAAGTATTTCATATTAAAATTTGTCTTAAAAGGTTCCCGTATATTGTGATAATTACTCGGCGGCGTGAGAATCACACGGTTTCGGGTATAGCCGTGATAATCGCACGGGCGGTTTTAGTTTTACACATATTTACCAAAATGATACATAAAATTATTCAGGAATGATTTCTGCATCAACGGGTATAAAATAATTGGGTATTCAGGCGCGTATCAATTCGGAGGTGAGCATCAAAGCCACATACCTTGAAAAAAAAATAGGATTTTTTTTTCATGAAAATATTTGCCTTTCTTTTTAAAATAGTTTCAGTTTTATTCAATATATTTTATCTAAATTGGACTAAAATGCTTAACCACGAGCTGATAAATTATAAAAAATCCTGGGCCTGGGCGGGTACTAGGCATTTTTGCGGCGTATTTATTTATTTAATATTCAGGTGCGTAGCAACTCGAGAGTGAACATCAAAGCAATATATTATGAAAAATACAATGGGAAAAGTAATAAAGTATTTCATATTAAAAGTTGTCTCAAGGTTTCCGTATCTTACGATAACTACGCGGCGGCGTGAGAATCACACGGTTTCGTGTATAGCCGTGATAATCCCACGGGCGGTCTTAGTTTTAGACATATATACCTATATGATAAATAAAATTATTCAGGAATGATTTCTGCATGAACTGGTATAAATAATTGGGTATTCAGGCGCGTATCAAATCGGGCGTGTGCATCAAAGCCACATCCTTTGAAAAAAAAAAAACGGCATGAGAATCACACGGTTTCGGGTATAGCCGTGATAATCGCACGGGCGGTCTTAGTATTAGACATATATACTTTGAAAATGAGATGCCCAAGGGCAACATGTCGAGGCCGCCGGCTGTCAAAAGGACTAGGAGTTGCACACGAAACTCTGTCTCACTGAGACAAGTATTTGTGCCAAATAAAACAATTGTGTCAGGTTATTTTAAAATCCCACATTCAATGACAAAGTTATTGTCCGGACAAGGTCAGTTATAGCCCTATTTGACTTTTAAACTAGTGTGACCTTAACCTTTGAGATATTGACAAAGGTTTTGCGCGCGATACACCGTCTCATGGCGGTGAACAATTGTGCCAAATTATTTTAAAATCCCACATTCAATGACAAAGTTATTGTCCGGACAAGGTCAATTATAGCAATATTTGACCATTAAACTCCAAATGTGACTGACCATTAAGATATTGACGCCGGTGTTGCATGCGACACACCATCTCACGGTGGTGAACAATTGTGCCAGGTCATTTTATAATCCCACATTCAATGACGAAGTTATTGTCCAGACAAAGTCAATAATAGCCGTATTTGACCTTTAAACTCAGTGTGACCTTGACCGTAAGATGTTGACACGGGTGTTGCGCGCGACAAGCCGTCTCATGATTGGTGAAAAATTGCGATAAGTTATTTTGAAATCCCACAATCAATGACAAACTTATGGTCAGGACAAAGAAATACGGACGGACACCGAACAGCCATTTGGACAACGGGCTCTACAAAAAACGGCGTGAGAATCACACGGTTTCGGGTATAGCTGTGATAATCGCACGGGCGGTCTTAGCTTTTAGACATATATACCAATATGATATATAAAATTATTCAGGAATGATTTCTGCATCAACGGGTATAAATAATTGGGTATTCAGGCGTGTATCAAATCGAGGGTGTGCATCAAAGCCACATACCTTGAAAAAATGGGATTTTTTTTCATAAAAATAATTGTCTTTCTATTTAGAATAGTTTCATTTTTTCTATATATTTTATCTAAATTGGACTTATATGACCAGTCTCTCTATCGACTTAATGATCCTAGGCTCAAGAGTTTTTGAGTTATCATCCGGAAACCGATTGCATACCGACCGACTGACAATCATCTGCAAAATAATATACCCCTCCTTCTCCGAAGGGGGGCATAAAAATGTCAAATGTGCATGTCAGAATGAAAACAATCGAGGCCTTCTTTTGATTCATTTTCTAATTTACCAAGGTTCATCGTTCTGATGCTTCAGTATTTAACCACCCGGACTAACGCCTTGATTACTAATAAACAAGGAAATAAAGCTCTGTATATTCTGCGACAAACAACGGTTGACACATGGACTGGTAAGAGACCATTATGACATCAATTATGACGTCAAATTACAGCATGACGTCCGATATATTACCTCTTGGGTAAATGAAGTCTAACATAATATTTATCTAAGTAGGTCAATAAAAAAATACAGTTATCAGGTATGAAACTCTAAGACTCTTTAAAAATATTTTTCAAACTGTATGGGAGTTAAATGGAAAATCATAAGAAACGATCTTTTATGAAACTTTCAACATTTATTTTATGTTTTATTATTAATAAATCAACAAATTATAGGATCTAAACACCAACCGTTACACTGTATAATATATAATAACGTGTCTTTCCTAATAATGCCATAGACGCACAGATGCAAATTTATTTCCATATTAAAGACTTATCCATCATTTAAGGGAAGAAATTCTCAGCAGATTAAGGTTATAGATCTATGTACAGAATTTGCACAAATCAAAGCCCCTAACCCACACATCCTGTGGTGAGAATTTATAAATTTACCTATATTCACCTTTATGTTGCATATTTGAAGTTCTAACATTGTCATCCAAGTCTGTCCAACACTGCTGTTTTCCTAATAAATCAAAAGTACTTTAGACGAGAGTGCTACACATTAAATATCATCAGGATAAAAAATTCATTGTAACAGAGCCTTTTGACCTAGGGGTCACATACTAGTCAGGGCCAATATCCATATCATGTTTGAGGGTCCTAGGCTCAAATGCTGCATTTTTGTACTGGCATGACTATTTCTTACCCTGGAAGACTAACATAACATTTTAAAGCAATCTCTGGAAGACTAACATAACATTTTAAAGCAATCTCATTAGATGCTGCTGAGATATATTCATTTACATAAAATAAAGGGAGGTTATTTGTCATAAATTCAGTCAAAAGTTATCTACCCTGATTGTCCGAGTCTATCTCATGGCATAAATGACACTTCAAATCAGTATCTTCATTGGTTACTGAGATACACCTATTTTAACAAGAAACGAAGGGATGTAACTTGACATAAAATCAGTCGATATAATCTACAACTAGAAAATGCTTTTGTAAAAAAGCGCATGTCTCCCCCAATGCAAAGTCCTATAGGCAAGAAGTCAATAGGGGTCAGGAGCGAAAGTCAAAGAGACACTGATGGTTGGCTGCAATAGGGATCATCTACTTGGCATGTCCAGTCATACCGCTAAATTTCAACACTCTTGGCCTAGTGGTTCTCAAGTCACTGTTCAGGCTCCTGTGACCTTGACCTTTGATCAAGTGACCTCAAAATAAATAGGGGTCATCTACTCTGCATGTCCGATCACCCTATTAAGTTTCAACATAGTAGGTCAAGTGGTTCTCAAGTTATTTCCAAAAAATGATTTTACATAAGCAGGCCACTGTGACCTTGACCTTTAATAGACTGACCCCAAAATCAATAGGGGTTATCTACTCTGCATGTTCAATCATCCTATGAAGTTTCAACATTCTGGGTCAAGTGGTTCTCAAGTTATTGATCGGAATTGGTTATCAATGTTCAGGCCTCTGTGACCTTGACCTTTAACGGAGTGACCCCAAAAACAATTGGGGTCATTGACTCTGCATGAACAATCATCCTATGAAGTTTCAACATTCTGGGTCGAGAGGTTCTCAAGTTATTGATTGGAAATGGTTTTCCATGTTCAGGCCCCTGTAGCCTTGACCTTTAACAGAGTGACCCTAAAATCGTTAGGGGTCATCTACTCTGCATGACCAATCATCCTATGAAGTTTCATCATTCTGGGTCAAGTGGTTCTCAAGTTACTGACCGGAAATGGTTTTCAATGTTCAGGCCCCTGTGACCTTGATCTTTCACAGAGTGACCCCAAAATCGTTAGGGGTCATCTACTCTTTATGACCAATCATCTTATTAAGTTTCAACATTCTGGGTCAAGAGGTTCTCAAGTTACTGACCGGAAATGGTTTTCCATGTTCAGGCCCCTGTGACCTTGACCTTTAATGGAGTGACCCCAAAATCGATAGGGGTCATCTACTTTGCATGTACAATCATCCTATGAAGTTTCAACATTCTGGGCCAAGTGATTCTCTAGTTATTGATCGGAAATGGTTTTCAATGTTCAGGCTCCTGTGACCTTCACCTTTGACGGAGTGACCCCAAAATCAATAGGGGTCATCTACTCTTCATGACCAATCATCCTATGAAGTTTCACCTTTCTGGGTCAAGTGGTTCTCTAGTTATTCATCGGAAATGGTCTTCAATGTTCAGGCCCCTGTGACCTTGACCTTTGACGGAGTGACCCCAAAATCAATAGGAATCATCTACTCTTCATGGCCAATCATCTTATGAAGTTTCAACATTCTGGGTCAAGTGGTTCTCTAGTTATTGATCGGGAATGGTTTTCAATGTTCAGGCCCCTGTGACCTTGACCTTTGACGGAGTGACCCCAAAAACAATAGGGGTCGTCTAATCTAGCAGCCCTACAACCCTATGAAGTTTGAAGGTTCTAGGTCAAATGGTTCTCCAGTTATTGCTCGGAAATGCAGTGTGACGGACGGACGGAAGGACGGACGGACGGACGGACAGGGCAAAAACAATATGTCTCCTGGGGGAGACATAATAATTGTCTCTGTCCAACTAATGACAATAATGAAATTTCAAATGAGTCCTATATATACTTACTGAGATAAATCCATTTTTATAAAAATCAGGGGAGGTAATCATGCATTGGTATATGCATGTAGAAGATACACAGTACAAGTTTTACAACAATATATAAGAAAAGTATTCATATCTATAAACATTCAATCAAGAGTTATCTGACATGACTATATCTTACCATGGAAGACATAAATAACCTTTCAAACCAATTTCATTAGAAGCTGCTAAGTACATGTATATTCATTTACATAAAAAAATAAAGGGAGGTACTTTTGTCACAAATTCAGTCAATATGTATCTTCTCGGACTGTCCAAGTCAATCTGATGGCATAAATGAAATGTAAGATCAGTATCTTCATTAGTTACACTGATGTACCCGTTTTAATTTGAAATAAAGGGAGGTGATTTGACATAAAATCTGTCCATAGTTATCTACCCTGATTGTCTCAGTTAGCATGCTCGACTATTTCGATGTTGGCTAGTGAGCCTGGGCACATCTGAGAACACTGGAGCTGTCACTGTTGTGTTTAATGACTCCAATGGCGGATGAAGATATTGCATAATAATTAAGTCTGTTTTAAAAATATTAAGTAATATGAGAGATAAAGATAAAGTGTATCAAAACACTATACAAGTACATTTTAAGCAAAAAAGGGCATAATTCATTAAATTTTGGTGCAACAGTTATGCATCTTGTGTCATATGATGTGGGTGATGATGTTGAACAACTATTTTAAGTTATATTATTGTAATGGTAAGACTTAGTGTTGAAAGATTCAAAGCTATATGTCAAAAGGTTTTGTCAAAATGTGGACTTGTACAAAAACTGAACCAATTTCAAAGTCCAAAAAGGACATAATTCATCCAAAATACTCTATAGTGTTATGAACTCTTGCCTATATATATATAGACTATTATTATAAACAAGTGACAAAAGTTTCAAAGGGCCATAGTTCAGTCAAATCCTTGATGGAGTTATGTACTCTTGCCTAAAACTTGGTATAATGATGATGTATTAATGTTGTAAGTTTCAATACTTTCAAAAGGTCCTTTTAAAATATTTACTGGTGTAATGCCAATGTCGATGCCATGGTGAGTATGATAGCTCTCCTTAATTAATCTAACTTTAAACTGAAAACCTCCTAGAAACTATGATTCTATAAAGTGCACACTTGAAGATAATCTGCTGAATATAATCATCATATATGAAAGTCCTCGTTAAATCAAATTTCACATATTGAATAACAAATTCATCTTCTTTGACCATGTATAAAGGCCTGGCATATGGTATGAACTCCACTGGACAGCATGATGTGCCAAGAAAGCAACTTCAAAACTGATGTCTGACCTAAAATAGATAGAAAAATATTTTATAATGATGTCACTTAATTGCAGTATCAAATGACAAATATATTGCATACTGAAATAGCTAAATTTGGTTTTATCCAAAACATTTTCCTTTTAAAATCATTCTTTTTAACAAGTCTGCTTTTTGCTTAATAATATGCTACTTTATATGAAGGTCACACTGACATTCAACATTTTAATGTAGCAAAAACCAAACAAAAAAAAAACAAGAAAACACATGATATAACTCATGATAGTGTTAGTTATTGTGCTAAATTCTTTTAAGTCAAAAAAGGACCATAATTCAAGATAATTTCAACCAAGAGTTACCTAACTTGGTGTTTGGTAGGTTTGATGACAAGATCTTATATAAATGCTCATTTTCTACCAAAATCTGATCAAACCAAACTAGCTTATTTTGATCAATATCCGGACAATTTTAGCCTGCATTTTCTTATAGGTCAACTAGCATAAATCTATTCCCTATATATTTATAATCCCCACTAAACAGGATCCTGTCCAGTCCAATTTGATAAGGATCCATAAAACACCTGTGGACTCGACATGTAGTCCATGTCAGCGGATCATAAATTTTAGAGATATGTACATATGTAATTGGTTATTTCCAGTGTTTTGCATTTTATTGATTGAAATGCAGCTTTTTCAGAATATACACATTTTAGTTGATGATATACTAATTGTAATTTCTCAGTCATGTTGAGTAATGTCCCAACCAATTAAAATTTAACTCTTACAGCAACGCAATTCTCATCCTTTTAGAAAAAACTTTACCTGTATCTAATAAAAATTATTAAAATATATTTAAAACAGAATAAGAGAAGTGGCAAGTACTTTTTATATTCAATTATATGATTAATCTAAGTAACAAAATAAAACCAGAAATAATTATCACTGCTGGATTTTATTAGAAATTAATGAAGCGCTCCATTGCGTTTTAATTAAATATCATTGTAATAAAACTTGATTCATCATAAAATGAAAGTACTATTGTATCTTATCACTATTAAGCCCTAATTTAATCGAGTTTTCCAAACTTGTTGTAAAGGTAAGAACTGGTTTGCTGTAAAGATGAAAATTGTCACATGCAATCTGTGTACTGCACAGTAGCTTTATAGTAGCTTATTATGATAAAACAGAAGCTAGTCTATCAATAGTCCAGCCTTGTATA
The DNA here is from genome assembly GCF_021730395.1 of Mercenaria mercenaria. Taxonomy (NCBI): domain Eukaryota; kingdom Metazoa; phylum Mollusca; class Bivalvia; order Venerida; family Veneridae; genus Mercenaria; species Mercenaria mercenaria. Next base: position 29,612 of record NW_026462427.1, on the reverse strand, counting down.
TTGGCCCTTACTGCAATGCATTGCAGAGATAATTATCATTATGGATAATGTTAATCAAATTTCTAAATAAAAATGGGGCATTACCTTGAAAATATTGCTGGCAGTGTCCCTTGTCAAACATGTGCAAACAGTATCTTTGATAGACTGGCATCAGTCGTTAGAGTCATTGAATGTAAAGCACCTGGCCATAAAATCAATCCTCTCTGATACCACTTTCTAAAACAATTTACAATATCTCTTGCCTCTGTCTCTAACGACTGGACAAATGCGATTCTGAACCGGACAGATTTCATACTCGCTAGTAATCACCATCTCATTACGATCATTGCAAGCGTGTTCATGATGTAATGTAACCTTTGGCCGACTGCCCCAAGAGTTCAATATTAAGCAGTGCTTTGCTTTTATGACTTGGTGAGTAAGGTAGAGAGAGAAATCAATTTTCACTAATTGTAAAAGATCCCAGTATGTTTAAATAAATTACAATTTAAATTTGAAAATGTATATATTACATCAAAATACTGTCAATTTAATTCTATTTATGAATTATAATAAAAAACAGTGGGAAGAGACTGGAAATTGAAAAAAAAAAATTTTTTTTATCCAGATACCTTAAAATCATTTTTGTGAATGAATTAAATACATTTTATTCAATATACCGCCAAAGTTTTTTTTACTTATGTCAGAGGGTAGATTAATCTCTGCAATATGTCACAAAATTATTTTCCTATCTACAGTCCCCATGCAGATTCATGTTAATTAGACTGTAGTGGTCCCTGTGAAAATTGACATGGCATGGTGCAATGTATTACATCAATTATGATTCTGATTAGATAGTGAAGACATGCTGTGCACTAGAGTGCTAAGTAATAACAATAACAAATGACTTGAAAACTGACCAACATGATTGAAGGTGGCAACTTTAGAAAATCATATCAATCTGATAGTTTATATGTCATATGTGTAGAGAAATTTTTCAATCATAGTTAAAATTAAGCCTGTTTAATCAATCAGGTTGTTTAAGGGAAAAACAATATAAATATGATTTCAACTTTCCATGATATAAGAAAGCATTTTTTATGTTGTATGTATTATGGAATACATGTAACGTTATAAAGGGTGTAGGAAAGTTTGTTCTAACTGGAAAAGTAAATCAGCAAAAACACGAAAAGTAAGACCTGCATAGTTTTCAGTCATATTGAATGCTGATATGCTTACTCATTGCTGCTACAAAATGTGGTTAATTGCAGTTTTTAGCTCGACATTTCGAAGAAAATGTAGAGCTATTGCACTTGCCCTGGTGTCGTCGTCGGTGTTGGTTAAAGATTTTGATAAAGTCAAATATCTCTGTTACTATCAGAGCTATTGACTTGAAACTTAAAATAATTATTTACTATCAAAGTCTGCACCAGGAGAAACAATCCCCATAACTCTGATTGAATTTTGACAGATTTATGCCCCTTTTTAATTTAGAACTTTTTCGTAAAAGTTTTTATAAAGTCAAATATCTCTGTTACTATCAAAGCTTTTGACTTGAAACTTGAAATAGTTATTTATTTTCACAGTCTACACCAGGAGAAATAATCCCCATAACTCTGATTGAATTTTGACAGATTTATGCCCCTTTTTTAATTTAGAACTTTTTCGTAAAAGTTTTTGATAAAGTCAAATATCTCTGTTACTATCAAAGCTTTTGACTTGAAACTTAAAATAGTTTTCTTTATTCACAGTCTTCACCAGGAGAAACAATCCACATAACTCTGATTTGAATTTTATCAGATTTATGTCCCTTTTCAACTTAGAATTTTTTGGTTAAAGTTTTATATAACGTTCAGTATCTCTGTTATTATTAAAGCTATTGACTTGAAACTTAACATAGTTATTAACTATCAAAGGCTACACCATAAGAACAATCTCCATAACTCTGATTAGAATTTTAACAAATTTATGCCCCTTTTACTGGCAAAGCTCTAATTCAGAGTCAAGCAGCTTGCTGTCTTACGCACAGCTCTTGTTCTTGAACTGATAACTTTTAAAAACTGTAATAAGCTGCATTTTTCTTCTGAAATACAAAAATGATTATTCTTCAAGCTAGTATAGATTAACTGTCTAGTTTTTGGAAACGCTCGAAGTATTCATGGTGTCAATTTTTAAATCATGATGAAAATGGTACTTCCGGTCTGGTTAACATGCTAAAATATTCACATACACAAATAATGAAATTCCTTATGATGCTTACTTTTCCTAATATAAACCGAGATGTGTTACGCGTACATTTAAACTGGATTCGCGATTTGGTAAAAAACATTTGTGCAAAAATAATCACATCTGCAGTATTTGATAAGTAGTATCTTCATGAAATTAAGTTCAACTGTTGACAGGAATTTAAAAATTTGAAAATTAAGCGGCCAAAATAATTCATGCAGGAAATATTTATATTGTAATACACATGGTTTTAAGGAAATTTCATGAAAATATGTTATAACACTTCACAGAAAGATGAAAATGTAATGTACAATATAATATGTAATTTATCCCTAATCAAATAACATACATACAAAAGTGCACCAATTAGATGTTGAATTCCTGTTGAGATAAGCCACAGTAAATGGGTGGGTGCAGGGGTCACAGAAAGAGGAAAAGGGGATTTTGTAATGGGTCTATGGACATATTTTTTAATAGAATGGGAAATGTAGGTTATAGACTGATGTCTACCCATGTCGGATACAATGCCTGGAAGTGCACATAGGATCTTCCTCTGCATTAAATGTCACCATAATATTATGACATACACCGTTTCAGGTAAAATTTCAAACTACTTGTATTTCCATGTCCTTGTTTTAACTGACCACAGGAATGGTTATGTCATAATAGTTATTTGAATTTTTAAATTGCACAGAACGTCTGGCTACAAAAAATTGTTCTTTTGTAAATCGAATTAGTAAATCGTAAGTAGTATAATGCGCAGTTTAAACTTAAGTAGTTTTAAGAGTCCATAATAATTTATTATGAGACGTTAATTATTTTTTTTAACTGTTACAGGCAGAATTTGTTAATGGCAGCCTTGATTGTTATGATGCATCAATTTTACCTTTTTTGAAAAAGTAATTTTCATTTGTAATGATTTCTAAAGTCAAACTAGCGATTTCTAAAGCAATTTTAATAATATTATATTGAAAACATAAACTCCTGACTCCTGTCATATTTTCTACAATAATGTAAACAAATAAAAAAAAACATTTCGAAAGATGTGAATGTTAAAAAAGGTACAGCAGCAGCTATTCAGCAACTATAAATACCTAACCAATTACTTCAGTTCTGCATGAAAAAGGCTTGGCTTTCTTTCAATTCTAGAGAAAAATCAAACATCTGGTACAGGTCATTTGAAATAGTTTATTCAATTAATCTTGTTGCGGTCAGTTTGTGGTGGCTATTGACAGGTGCTACTAATGGCTCTTCATGATATTATATAACCTCAGAATCGCATTTTATAAGTCTGTTGAGATGAGCCAAGAGAGAAAATGTTTTTCTGAGAAAATAATTTAGTGTCAGTGTGAAGAAATTAATACTAGTATTATTACAGACTATTTGATCTCAACAGACTTTGTAAGTCTATATCTTTGATAGCTAAATTTTAAAGATATTTAACTTAAGAAATAAACTTGAACCAATGCTTACGCCAGGCTGAGTAGTCGAGCTAAACATTGTGTATGATGGATAATCCACCTATGCAGCTCACAGCTCCATTAAGACGAGTTAAAAAAGGCAAAATAAAATATTGATATAAAACATTACAAATATCACTGACCTTGAAAAGTTCTCTATCCAGTAAGAAGTACTTCCACTGATACAAGTGTTAGCATGAAGTTCTTCTATCATTGTCTTAACTGGAAGTATATTTTAGATTACTTTTAAGAAAAAATCTATAGTGCAAAGATGATATAAATCACAGAGGTAAAAAAAACAAAACAATAACATGTTATAAAAGCAAATAAAGGACTCAGTTTCTACATACACAGTACCTACATTTTGGTAAGTATTCCAAGTTCAAAGACAAAGGTTTCAATATTCATAAAAGTTCTCCAGATTTCCTTACAAGAGAAATTTTGCAGTATCAAAAATATTTTATGTCAACTGTCACCATACATACATAATATAATGAAAACACTTTAACTGCTTTACAAAGTTTAAGTATTTTACTCTCTAAATCTTAACATTAGAATGATTTTAAAGACTAAGAACTTTGATGAATATAGACAAAGTTTTTTTTCCAGATCCTACTGTCACACTTTTCCTTTTAATATATCTGTAATACTGACACTACAAATTATCATGTTTATATATTATGCACTAATGGCATGTTAAACACACTGATATCTTAGACTAGCTCCTAGATTATGATATATTTAAAAAAAATTATTTCTAAAATTGTGAATATAGCTAGTCTACATCCTGTGATTACATTAAAGTATTTTCTCCAAAATAAAATCACTAAATTAGACTGGCATCTGACACTATTACATCAAAGTAAGAAAAATGACAAAGGTTGAATTTTTTTACTAATTCTTAATTATCACTCTAGTGGCTAGTCTATGAGATTTGTAAGTTATATAGTATAAATTACAAATACTTTTATAAAGAACCATTCACCATGTTCATATAGATCTGTAAGAATGTCCATCCTTACCTGAATCATTGAACTGTGGTGATAGCCTGTCCAGCTGCAAATATTGGTTTCTTTCTCCATTAAATAAAAGATGGTCATCATGATCAACCATTGACTTTCAAGTACCAGTCTGAATCGATAAATATGCATTTATATGTGTTGATAATACAGGTTTGTTACAGTGGAGGAATTAGCTATGAGAAAATATCTGAAATGCAGACAACAATTTTATTTTATGAAAAGAAAAATCACCACTTGGAATATACTGTTTCTAGTTAATATTAATTTAACTCAATATCAATAAATGGGAAAGTATAAATGGTCATTTTCTTAGTTATATAAAGTTCCACCGTAGATAACATAATGTATAATGATGAAAGATTTTTTTTTAGTTAGCATTAATTTTGTAGTAACTATATATACATTAAAACTCCCGAGTCAAATGATCTGGAACACATGCTTTATTTAATAAAAAGGTATTATTAATAACATGAGAGCCCTTCTGAAAAAAAAATATTAATGTAGAAAATGTAATACTTAGGACTGGTGAATATCAAGTTATGACACCCCCATGATCTCTGAACCAAAAGGAATAAGCTGAACAATAATGGTAGACAGTTAAACCCTTATATATCACAGGCAAAATACACATAGGAAAATGTGTGTAAAATTGTTTTAAAATCGGCCCTGCTGTTTCTGACCAGAACATTTTTAAAGTTTCCAATATTACAAATATGGAAAAGTGACACTTACCCCTGACACCCATGTTTATAACAAAAAAATTAATGTGTACAGTCTTTATAGAAGGTCACAAAACTTGATAAGGCCCATTTGTGTGAAATTATTTCAAAACTGGAACAGCAGTTTCATATATATATATATACATATCAGGAAAAGTGACCATGCCCTCTGGCAGCCATGTGTTCACGCTCAGATGAGCTTAAAAAGGCATTTAATGTAAGAACATTTGTAATAATATTTAAAAAAAAAAATACCAGTGAAATCTGACATGCATATAGAATAAGTAAGAAGAAAGGGAATTTGAATAAGTAAGAAGAAAGGGAATTTGCCTATTAACACAGACCATTCTGCTTTTTAATTTCAATATACCACCAAATAGTTTTGCATAAAAAGGAGTTTTCATATACTTCAAAAATGTGTTTATTTTATAAATCTATTTTTTTAATTTAGTATAGTTTCTTAAACATGTGTGCAGAATAATAAAATGAGGGTTCCAAGAGACAAAATAGAAAGAAATTCTTCATGTTCATCACATTTTCCAATTTGCAATCACATTTCAATAGCATTTCAATTATAGAATTAGGTATAATTATACTTGCTATCAGAAGTCTAAAAGTGAAGAGACTTAAACTGCATAAAAAAGTTTTATTAGTGTTTAAGAGATTTGAACCTGTTTGAAGATAACCATAGACTTAAAGTAACTTTTACATATTTTGTTAACTTAAAAGAATAATGATGCACAAATTGTTATTTAGATAGTTGCATGGTATAGTTCAATCTTTCACCTTCATTTTGATGAATGTCTGTACACCCAAAAATGTCCCCTTTGATGCATGGTAAAATGAAACAGTAAAATTCATACATACTTTATTATGTTACTAAGAAGGTGCACAGGGGACAAACTGCAGCAAAATATATATTCATAGAATATGTTCATAGTAAGTAAAAAAATTTCAACTACACAGTATTCACTTGTGAACATTTACATATGTGGGAAAATTAAGAGCTTGAGAAGCAAAAAAATTGATGTTTCCACTTTTTAACTTGAAAACTGGTTACTTCTGAAAAAAATGCAAACAATGAATTATAAATTGTCCAGGGTTTCTTATATAATGGTAAATTAAATGAATGTCGAAAAAGGGTGCACAGGGGACATCATTTTTGGCTTTGTGAATGTTAAACAGTCCTTAATATGTGAAGTTGAAAGGTGCTTTTTTATCCACTGTAACTCCCTTTCAAGGAAAATAAAGTATAATCTCATTTTATTTAAAAAAATAAAAGAAATCTGACACTTAACAACTAAAAAGTTGCAAAGGGGACATTTTTGGGTGTATAGACATTCATCAAATGTCTGAGAAAGTTGATCTATTAAACAAAAAAATCATACTGTGTCTTCACAGCTGAAATGATAAAGATCTTAGAAAAACATTAGGACTTTAGAAAAGTAATGGGGTTATGAAATTGTAGTGTTCCACATTTAAATTTTGTACTTTTTCACTATATTTTTGTGAATAGGGTTCCATCACAAGATGTGAAATATTGGTAAGAGTAAGATGTTGGTAATGAAAAAAAAAAGTATTTTGCTTTAAATGAGCAGAGTTTAAGCTTACTGGAACCACTCTCGTCAGTCGAGTCCGCTTCCTGGAATAACCAGTACTAGTGTCATATGAAAGGTCCTGACCCCACTGGGGCTCGAACCCACGACCCCTGGATTGAGCAGCCAACAACTTATCCACTAGTCTCCCAGTCCCACTCCCCTTACATACTACATAATTTAACATAAATCAATGAGGAACTCGTGCGGACGCATTGGTCGATAGGGCTAATACGCTGTCCTACGGAGGTGAAGGCCCCAGGTTCGATTCCTGGCTTCTCCCATTGCAGTGTGACCTTGGGCAAGGCACTTTATCACGATTGCCTCAGTCGATTCAGCTGTAAATGGATACTCGCAAATTGTTGGGGGTAACATATAATTGGTTTTAACTGTTCTTAAAATAGGGTCGCTCAAAAGCTCTACAGAGCTTTAACGCCTTATGTTCATTGTTTCACAAAGCGACGTTAGTTAAAATTTACCTTTAACTAAATCCCCTTTTCATAAATGTAAGTTTTTTTTTAAAATTAATTTCAAAAGTGTGACACAATCGGCATTTAAACCTATAGAATTTAAAGAGTCAGCAGCGATGAAATTTTTTTCAGAAACTGCTTCCAATATTTTGGTCTTTCGAGTGTTTAACACAAGTGGGGACATTGCCCATATATCATACAAAAAATCTCAATATCTCCTCTGTTATCCCGTTTTAAATTTTTGGATTACTTTCCAACTGAACATCTAATTACGGATCACTTTTTTCGAATTTCCGTAGTTGAAAACAGCTAATAAATCACAACTACAGCTGCTTAGTAGACCTAGATCTAGATGGGGTGTTTTGGGGTGTATTTGGGTGTCTTGGGGTGAAAAGACCTTCCGCCATCTTGTCTCTTCAGGCGGTGAATGATGAAATTAAAACGTGCGAATTACGCTTTTCTCCAAAGGTTTAATTACACCGATAACAGATATTTGCCCATGGGTATGTCAAGCAAGTTATTAGAGTCTTAAATTTACAAGAAGTTTTACTGAAGAATAATAGGACAGTTTTGAAATAAGCAACTCATTATTTGCACATCGCGGCCATGTTTCTCGTAGATTTTTAGACAAAAAGGTCATTTACAGAGCGTGTAAATCTTATTATTTTGAGTAGCTATTCACAAACAACAGTCCCAGGCACAATATTTAACACCTCTAGCAAGTTTTAAAACAATCTGATTCGTGAAAAAGATAAATTACTGTGTTCTGCAAGTTTTTTCAGAAGCACCATAAAAGCCGGTAAAATACGTCAAATTGGGCATATTGAAATCAATATATTTAAATTTCAGGAATATAAAATCAAAATCAAATTATGAAAGTTACAAAAGCTATCTTTGAGAATTTAATATGCAAAATTTTGTAAAAATTGGACAAAGAATAAGCATGTGGGCAAGTTTTGAAAAACATATATTAACCGTGGACCTGGTCACGACTGTGTGATAATCACGCTACACCGGTCTTACTTCGTTTACTTTTACGCACGCACGCACACACACAATGATTAGTGATGAAAATAATTATAACTCGTTTTATAATCGCGTAAAATGTTGTCCTGGAAATCTTTACAACTTACTTGTTTAGATACTAGTGCTTATCAAATATAGTCGCGCGCGCCGCCCGGCGATTTGTAACGCATTGTTCTGAGTAATTTCAAGAGACTGCATTAGCCTATCCCGAGATTTCTTCGGATGCAATAACAGGAAACAAGTATGTACTAAATTTATACTGGAATAAAACGTGTGCAAATGTAAATTAAATGAATATCATATCGTTCTTTCTAAACAAACTTCTTTTAGTTAGGCCGTTACTACTGAATCCGCAGATATTGTCCACACAACTCATGATTACGTATACTGTCATGTGGTAAGTTTTATGGTAAAATGCAGTTTATTACTTTGAAATATCCACAATATCGACACGAGAAGCAGTCATTCATAATGTTTAAATAATATCCAGATGAAATAAGAACCACATAGGATTGAATGAATCAAAAGAAAGAAACTCAATAGAAATAAATTGATAGTACTCGTTTCATGATATAGAATTGCAATCCTAGGAATGGGACTTAAATAATCTATAATGATGACACAATCACTAACTAAATGAATTATAAATACAATTAGGCAATTATGATTTAATACAAGAAGGAATTCAGAAAATTCTGAGACTGCCCTAAAAATATATACCGGTACCTGTAGTGAAGCATATTGCTTTCATAAATACCCTTAACAGAAATTGCACATTTTTTCTTCGGGCTAACAGTAACCTAAAGCCACAGAGTAGTCTGTTCTTTGTATAATAGTGTACTATTATATTACGTTACAAAGAACGCTGCTGTAATTGTAGTGACAACAAGCCGGCATTTTAAGCAAAGGAAAGAGAAAAAAAATCACAGGGACTTAGGTCGGGCGAGTATGGAGGGTGTGGCAATTGCTTGATCTACTTGTCATGTAAATACTTCTGTACAATATTGCTCTTGTTTGCAGATGCAATGTCAATAATAAGGCAGATCCCCAGTAAACGAGATGGGCGGCGTTTAACGAACTGTTTTCTAACTGATTTAAGAATCTTGTCCCTGTAAAACTTTCCAATAGTAGATATTTCGGATGCATTGGGTAATTGTACAGCAGAGCCCTTAGAATTGAATCATACTGAGTAAATAAACCGTTTGCAATTTTTGAGTTCTTTTTTTCGATATATGATTGTTCTTGCCCTTTCCCAAGACACTGTTTACTTTTTATCCGCCTTGGAAGTGTGAAATAATATAGTCATGTCTCATCCCCTGTGAGAAGTTCAATAAACCTCCTTTCATCTGCGTCTGTATAGATGTTTAGAAGTTATTTTGTAACATTCTTTGGACTTTTAGCTCTTTTGTCAAAAGATGGGTACCCTCCTTGAGCACACGTTCAATAGTTTGGAAGTGTTTTTCAGAATTTCATGAACACTTCATGATGCGGCTAAAATGGAAACCGCATACATCGAGTCCTCTGCTACAGTATTTCGAAATGCTGACGGAAAAGGGCGCCCTACACGATGTAGATCTTGGATTGTAGATTCTCATTTTATTAAATACTCTTACCGACCTTCAAACAGCGAATTTGTATGGGGAATAATAACCGGAAACTGTGTTGAAATTTTCAGAAACTGCTTGGCTCGTATATCCAGAGAACAATGCATCGATATCATTCCTACCTGGAGTCTCTATACTTACGGTAGAATAGCACCAGTATATACAAGTGTGCTGTGTAATTACGCTTTTTACTAACTATAATATGAAGTTTCCAACGTACATGGCTATTGAAAACCCCTATAAGTCAAAGAAAAAGTCATGTTGTACCTATAATAATTTCTCCGGAAGAGCGTTAATCTAAAGTGTTTTGAATTCTCCACATAAAATACGGGTTATGTTTGGCAAATGTAGCGGAGCTTAACAACTGATAATGAAGAAGTCAGTTAAACTAATTTACTGATTGAATATTTGATATCATGAACTTTCAAGCAAAATATAAGCGAAAAGGAAATATAATACGACATTGTAATGACAAATTCGTTTTAGAAGATTTAGATGAAGGACATGTGTATATGTGCGATGTTTTAAAATTTGAAAGATGTCATAATAAATAAAACTTCATAATTTGTCAACTTCGTCTTTAAAACTGAATACGTCAGATTTTGAAAACACGTCAGAAATTGTCAAATATGGTAATATTTAGATAATTTAATATTTTAAGTCAAACATAGGTATAATCAAAGCAGGTGTACCATAAGGTTCCAATCTATTTCCATTTCTCCAAACTTTTCAAGTATCAATATTTATGCTGAGGATAAAACAAAACATGCTTCAGATAAGCATATTGTCATTTTCAAAACATTGATACAAGATCATGTTGATAATAAAACTTTCATATTTGGTGCCAAGTATCAGCATGGTTATCTTTGAAAAAAAACAACAACAAAAAAACCCCCATATATTGGGAAGACTAACACATGTATCTAATTTAAAACAAAAAATGATATTTAGAAGTATTGTTGCCGTGAAACCACTGCCTGAGATTGTAGTCTATAATGTTGGTAAAACAGTATCGGTTATTGAACATCTCTTGCTCCCTATGAAAAAATACAATTGTATGACGCGTATAAGAAAATGTGTAAAATAATTCAACATTATAATCAAAGTACTGAAAGTACTGAAAGGCTGGCTACCACAAAACACTGAATGAAAACAGTGCGGGAAAGATGTTTGCAAAATCTTAGATATTATGGGTTTTTTATATCAAACTAAGGCGAGCATAGGGTATTATTGTGATGAACCATCTTGATTAATTTGTGCATCCAAGTTAAAGTTCAATCGAGAAACCTAGTTTATCGGACGTAAACATGGGTTCAAGAGAGTAAACTATAGTTCACGCCCGTTATCCTGTGTGTTCGCTCGAAAATTTATGTAAGCATTTGATAATTATAGTTTTCCGATCAAGAATGTAATTATTGGATAATTTGATTGCCGTGAACCATTGTTTATTGACGTGAACCTATGTTTACGACCATGAACTTTGGTTTACGAGCGTGAACCATAGTTTACGAACGTGAACGTAGGCTTACGTTCGAACAACTTGGTTTCTGGAACAAAACTGTGATTTTTGGTTATAATCCTATGTTTACGAGCGTGAACCTATGTTTACCGTCGTAAACTCATGTTCACGGTCATTATCGTTAACATATGTTCAGGTTCGTAAACTATGGTTTACACTCGTGAACCCTGGTTTACTTCCGTAAACATAGGTTCACGCTCGTGAACTTAGAATAACAGCCGAAATTCAAAGTTCAATGGAAAAACCTAGTTGAAACCTTGGTTCACGGGCGTGTTTCCGCTCGAAAACATGTGTAAGTGTTAGAAAAACCTGTTTTTACGTTCGAAATCTTAGTTTATCTATTGTTAATCCTAGTTTTTTTACCGTAAACCTTGGTTCACATTATCATTGGACAATTTGCGTGCCATAACCGTTTATATATGTTTCTAAAGAAGCAATGATAAACATTGACAGACCTAATATCAGATAAAATATAAAGGTAACAAACACAACATCTATATTTCGATATGCAATCCCCCCCCCCCCACCCCCCACACACACACATGCACACACACATCATGTATGAATGTATGAACACTGATCAGATGGGGCGATTTTCTTGTCGGTATGAGTGAAATTTTAGGCTCGAACCCCGCTATAAACCGGACTGTTAATGATTATTGTCTAGGCATGTTCCTTCCCTAATACGGTGGTGAGGAAAATTGACGAACCCGTAATAATGTACTCCTTTTTTTGAAGAGTATTCATTTCCTACCATGAGATTACTTAAACTAATTTTTCAGGAGGGCGTAGGTTCAAGCCCCACTAGGACCAAACTTTGTTCATTATATTTCTTTTTTTCAAGTACGAAAAATTTTTGTTTCTTTTTTTCCCCAAGACTTATTATCAATGATCTGTTGTACAAAAGCGGAAATGTTTTATTTGATTAATAAAGCCATTTTTTTGCTGTTTTAAATGAATGTAACCTGAAGGGTGAATGTTAAGACATTAAGACATCTTTGAAAATACTTGTAGCTAGGTAGGTTTTACTTCTGCCCTATGGTTCCTTATGAATGCAGAGAGCAAGGCCGTAATTTTTAAGAGTTGGAGCTTAATTTCTGTCCGATTAAATCCTTTTTACTCGAGGCTTGTTATCGAAATTTTTTTTTATGTTTTATAATTGTTACGCAGTACTTTGTGGTTTCATTTAGAAAAAACAATTTGGTAAAATGAATTATCTGCGATGATTTTGCGCAATGGCTATCACTTTGAAATTTGTCTCTGTTTCAGCTGGAGGAAAGGAAACAATTATTTATACAAAATTAACAAATAAAAAAACAAATAAAAAAACAAAACAAAGAAGCAACGACATGGTAAAAGCCGTTTAAAGATAATTAAATATTGATTCATTGTAGAAATAAGGGGTGCTTAGGGTAGCCGTGTATATTTATATGGAATTAATGTGTGTACATCGTTTTACGTACACTTCTTTTCAGTAATAGGTTGTGCCACATTATGTATTATAATACAAAGGTCAACCATCGGGGTCAAGTTGCGAATATCGCCAGCCTAAAAACGACAAAATCCTTCCAAAGTATTAACATATATGTGGTAGTAGGTAGCAAACAATAAAGAAATCAGCTTAAATAATAATAGAATAAGGTAAAGAACATAACGCTAATTATCAAAAACACATTCATTACATGTGTAAACTATTTTTTAATAAATAGGATTAACAGTACAAGCACTTATCATGAATAATAAACATAACTTGCATTGTAAACAATTCTCAATTGATAAATAATATCACTTCAACTTATTTATAAAATGATGTTCGTTGATAATTTCAACAGACATTTGGTGTTTGTATGTGTCAGACAGAATAAATGATCAGAATCAAAGTGAAACTGGATTATAATTAAGAAATTAATGAACATATAAATCATAGAGCAACACATCAGAGTGTAAAAGAATTTTACTTGCAGATAAATGACAGTTTCAGTTATAAATGTTGATATTGAATGTTGGTGTTTGTGAAGTTCTCAAAAGAAATCCATGCCAAACTCTGAAAATTAGGTGATATTTATCTAAAATAAAATCATCGGTATCGTTACTTTATTCACATTCATGCATTACAAAATAAAGCGGTTCAAGAAACATTTTATAAATATTTATTTTTTAACTGTAAATGAAAAATTCTATATATGTAATCCGGTACCGCACCCATCTATGGTAACATTGTGAATGCATTTTTATTTTACGGATGACCTATGAATGAGTTTTCTTGTTTCCAACTTCAAGATACACATGTATGTTGTTCAACCCCTTTTAACTCCAATGTCTAATAGTTTGTTTTAGAAATAATGTATGTATAGTCTATGTTCCAGATTTTGATCGCCATGTTTCGAATTTTAACACCTGATGCCGTTAGACAAAAATGGTAAAATAGATGGTTAACTACTTAACCTTGCATACCAGAACTGGCTAGAAATCTTTAAATATCTTTTTTTCTGATATTCAAAGCAAATATTATGATATAGTAGTATACCAGTATTTGAACAATACAATGTATGGTCCATGGTAACGGCACTAATACGTCTAAGAGGCTACTTCATAAGTCCAGATGCACTATCTCGAAAGTGTGCGAAGATATTTTTGGGGACGTTTTTATATGTTTCACTTGTTTGCACATTACATTACATATTCCACACCATAAAGTTTATACTGGAATTTGTCCAAGCCCAAACGTTAAAATGTCTAGCCTGTTCAGAAATGAGTTAAATACTGAACAGATGTATCATTTGCTTTGAAATGCCAACCGAGTTGCGTGTTTGGTAATGGTAAATAACATAGAAATTGTCCTGAAATCCGTGACGCTTTGCTCAGATGTCCGTTACAAAGGCTTGTCCAAAACCATTTCGTTGTGTGACCGACATCCCGAAGCGTGGAATATCCACATTGCCTTCCAGTCATGGTCTGTCTTTAATGCATACATTATAAAGTACTCATCGTTCCTTCAGATAGATATTGATACGAGTTTAAAAACGTCACATTGAATGGTTAGACAAATAAATGTGTTCTGAGTTAATATGCTTATTTCTAGATTCGAATTTGATTTTGAAAGAATTGACAGATTGCAAGTAGAATACGTTGTATATTAGAATATTTGAACATGTCTAAATCAGTATAACCTAGAATGACATTATAATTCTAGCTGTCAATGCAGATATTTGTAGTCATTATCACCGATGCTAATTTAGCTCCCCCTTCTCAATATTTCACTCCCACCTTTGAATGTGAAGGAAAACGTATTCATTTGTTGCATACGTCTTATAAGTTTTGGTTCAATTCTTTTTCAATTTCACAGGTCCGAGTCTTCCTAAGGAGAATTTTACGATTGGTTTTCAAGGCGAGAATGATTTCACTGTTGCCTGGACAAACGTTGCGATAGAAGACGGTCTAACTGTTAAGATCAGGCTGGAACCTGCTGACGAGAAAAACGAGTCAGAATTTATTGGAGACAACACCTTTAAATTTCTCCCTTTGAAAAATCTACGGTCCGGCACCAAGTATACCGTTTCGTTCTTTGTTGAAAATGATGGAATTCCAAGTGCTGATGTACAAGTCATGTCAACATATACTGGTAATATTTATTTCATCTTTATTTTTTCATCATCTTCAGGGACTGCGGTGGCTAAGGACGTTGACTTCGAGTTACTTGCCCCTAACCGCTATGGGTTAGGGTTTGGGTGTAGATTTTTTCATGTGAGAAAGCCATTCAGCTGGCTTGCGGAAGGTCAGTGGTTCTACCAGATGCCCGTCCGTGATTACATAATACACGGAGGTGCACATGTGGTCTTCCCCCATCATATAATTACACCTATAACTGTTTGTGTGACGTTAAGTCCAACGAAAAACCAAAAACTCTTCATAATTATTTCATCATATTTTAAATATTTTTAGGTCCCCGTTATTAATAATTAAGGGGATATAGCCCCTTTCTTTGTGTGTATGTCCGTACGTCTGTAAGTTTATGTGTGCAATCTGACAATCAAGTCTGGCCAAGAACGTTGTCATGCACAATGGGATTTCAAAATAACTTGGCACAACAAAAATGACTACCATAACAGGATAACGTGGGTCCTACAGGACCAAGACCCGTAGCTTTAAGTTCAAAGTTACACTTAGAGGTTATATACATGGTCATGCATAACTTTTCCATGCGATGACGGATTTTCAAAAGAAAATATTGTAAGAGAACAAAAAAGAATCTGCCAAATAAAAACAAGAGCACTGCAATGCAGAGCAATATACGCAAAGGAAAGTCATATATGACCTTCGACCCCTAAGTGTGACCTTGACCTTGAAGCGAGTCATCCAAAATATGCGCTCTGCATGTCACCTCAGTGTGGTGAACACTTGTGCCAAGTCTCTTTGAAATCCTTCAAGCAGTTCAAGAGTAACAGTGCGGACACTGCAAAGTCATATATGACTTTTCACTCCTAAGTGTGACCTTGACCTTGAAGCTAGTCATCCGAAACAAGCTCTCTGTACGTCGACTCAGTGTGGTGAACATTTGTGCCAAGTTTGTGCCAAGTTTCTTTTAAATCCTTCAAGCAGTTCAAGAGTTACAAAGCGGACACAAAACACACTCATATGACCTTTGACCACTAAGTGTGACCTTGACCTTGAAGCGAGACATCCAAAACATGCGCTCTGCACGTCGTCTCAGTGTGGTGAACATTTGTGTCAAGTTTCTTTGAAATCCTTCAAGGGGTTCAAGAGTTACAGAACGGACACGAAATTGCTAACGGACGGCCGGACGGACACCGGGGGTATAACATAATACGTCCCTTCGGGCGTATAAAAACAGTTCTGTCGGCATAGTTTGTAAAAACTATTTTTGAGATGACGTATGCTATTCTTATATATTATAGAGACAGTGGACAACTTTAACTGTAAATCCAAAATGATAGATATAAGAAGAATATTAAAGCACTTTCCCGACAATGCCACTAGAATGAAATCTTTATTAACAAGGCCATCGGTGGAACAGGGTTTTGTCAAGTGATCTTACGCTTTGTGTGATATGATTATTTTTGAAAATGTAAAAAAGGGAGTTAGTTCTGCAATAACTTCAAAAATTGTTTTTTATTGCAATATATATAATCCAAATTAATGGAAGTGTATTCATTATTTTATTAGTTATACTCTGAAAAAGTCACGATAAAGTGGAGGACAACTTGAAAATAATAAAAAAATCAAAGTACTAAAAGTACAGAAAGGCTGGCTACCACAAAACACTGGATGAAAACTGTGCGAGAAAGATGTTTGCAAAATCTTTTTTGATTATATTATATTTTTTCCATATCAAAGCAAGGTGAGCATAGGGTAACGTTGTGATTAATCATCTTGATTAACTTAAGAACGTAGTGTAAGGATATTACAGACTAGATGGTGAAAAATACATTGTGTTTGCTCCATTTGGGATAACATAATTAGTGAGAAAAAAAGCACATCATTCAAACTTGGGAACCTGAAAGATTAATCTTTAACAAAAAAGTAAGGTTCCGAGAACGCAATCCAATCAAATCACAACCCCGTAATAGTGTCTGTATTAATTTGTACACATAAACATCAACGAGCCAAAATGAACAATGAAAGGAACACAGTCGGACACCGTCTTGATAATGTCAGTTGCAAACACGTCACAGGTTAATTTAAACCGATTTACGCTACATCTGTAATCTTATCATTGGCCCCACCATGATTTCAAAAGATTTCAAAGTTAACTCTAAAAAGCCATGTTGATTCATCGACTTTAATATAGCATGGACATGCATATAACAATTAAAATCTCATATCAATATACCGTGTTTAGGAGACTATCCTAAGGGGTAAAAAGCAAAAAAAAAAAAATAATAAATAAAAAAAACATCGAGTGACATAATATCTGACAACATATAAAGGTAACAAAAACAGCATCCATACCTCGATATGCAATCCCCCAAATCATGTATGAACATTAAGCAGAATGAAAAGACTTGCATTTTTTAATAATTTATAGTAAATTACGGTGAATTCAATGCCAAAGGAATAAATTCCTATAAATATATATACATATATTCATTCAAACATCTTCCATAGGGAAGTAGATATAATAATTCTTGTTAAAATCACTCTTTATTGAATTTTCGGCCACCTAGCCTTTATCAAAACATGAAAAGTCATCGATACAGCTATGTAACATCCATTATATACTACTTGTTTTGTCTCAATGACGTGACTTCATATCCTGTAAACACAACGTCAAATGACGTAACGTCACTTCCCGTACTATTTCACATGTGTCTGTCACTGAATTTATGTGTTATACTTAACATTGCAGCCATGTGGAAATTTTGTTGCAAGTTTCTTTATCCATTTCTCCTCTACTATCTGTCTGAAAAGCGACCTTCATGGTATAATTTTTGCAGTACTACCACCTGCAAGTCCTCTTCAGTATGACCTTCAAAATGACGATTGATAGGCTTGTCAGCCTGCTGTCTGATATCACGTAAATGTTCATTTATCCTTTCTTTCAAACTCCTCTCAGTTTCCCCAACATATACTGTTTTATTGCATGGTTTGCATAGTAATCCATGCACCAGATTGGTATCACTACAACTGGTATGATTTACTGTCTGGTATGTGTGTCTGGTTGTGGTGACAGCTATCTCCCCTTTAAGTATCAGTAGGCAAGTGTGGCAGGAACACGTATCAGGAGAAGGTCTAAAAGCTCTGTTAGTTTTGCCATGTACCAATACATCACCAATGTTTATATCTCTTCTAAAGGCTAACAATGGTGCTTCATGGAAGACAGTTCTCATACGTTCTGAATTATAGAGTACATTTTGATGTTTTCGCAGGATGTTTCGTATATCTGGTAACATTTTGATAAAGGCCAGGTGACCGAAAATTCAATAAAGAGTGATTTTAATAAGAATTATTATATACATATACTTAGCACAGTAAGATAGAGAAACGTGCGTGTGCTTGGATGATTTTGCACTAGGGCCATGGGACTCGTTCTGAAAAGGCCGGTTCGTCAGCCGCGAGCTAGTTAAATGAATGGGTAGAGACTTCTATCCGCATGGCGCCTGGCATAGTGGTAGGAGTTGGGAGATAATTGACAAGCACAATAAAGGTGTACAATAAGCAAGCCAAATTGGCTAGCCCTTTCAATAGGGGTTACACTATAATAAACAAGACCTTTACCTTTATACAGAAGGGATATGTTTGTTTTACATGTAACATCAAATATTAACCCCTCGTGAAAATATTATGTATGTGGCGTTCACTGTTGATGTATAATTGTAATATTATATTTTGACGTTACACTGAAACAAACAAATACCCTTTTGCATATTCATTTATATAAAATTATAAACAAACAAACGAATAAAAACGGGAATAATGATAATCTATTTTATTTTGTTGGGTATAGAGTAACATCGAAACGACACAGCTAACTTTTCCCAGGTTTTATTGGTAGGGAAAGACGCCAGTTGCCCCTCCATACATTTTTTTCGGGCTCAGGCGAGTACCTAGATAGAGACACCAACCTTCGATAAGTCAGCTAGTGGCTTCCTTATGTGAAGAATTTTACACCTAAAATAAGGTTTGGATCCCACGTTGGTGGCAAAGAATTCGAAGTCAGCGACCTTGGCTATCCGGTCACGGAGGCACCTAGAAGAAACGCTTGAAATATTTACCATTATGAAATATTCACACTGATTTCATATCCTTTGAAGTGAACAATTATGTCTACGTTTTTCTTTCGCAAGTATTAATTAAACTTATATATTGAATCAAATTTCGATAACATAAATGATACACTCAATGATATTTACCGTCATGCATTACAAATGGTTTGTCGAATACACCATACTTTTAATTACAAAAGTTTACACGCCATGAGGGTCGGAAAGCACGAAATTTACGTTCTTGAACCTAAAATTAATATGAATCGTCATGCTTGAAATGTAAATAAACGAATAAAAGTAAATGTTTACTTGTTTGTGGAAAAGATCGAACTGTGGTTGTCAATGTTCCCGATACGGAATAAATACAAATTTATAAACAAGAGCCGTTTCATCTTATGGGACTTTCAGGAACATAGTAAGCGATTGTTTATTTATTTATTTATGTTCAAGTAACCTTTGACACTGATTTCGAGGACAAGCAAGATTTGTGACAAATTCATGTATGTTGTTGGGCTGGAAAAAGATAGGTCCAAAATTTAAACTAAAAGTTATATTGCATAACTTCTTCGTTATTTCTATGCATACAATTTGGTTGCTTATACGTTAGAATATAAGAAAATTACTGGAAATATACTTAGCGTCACTGAAAAGTTACCACCTTAATGGCCCTTATATTTTAAAAATCACATTGGTCTGTGTTAAAAGCATAACACGACTACATTTTTGACGCAACTGAGATGTCACTGGTGTAAAGATTTATCAAATTCGATAAACTCCATTTGAGGCACGGGCTGCACGTGCAAAATGACTTTTTCCAGCAATGTCGACATGTACGAAAATTCTATCGCAAATCATTCATCGCACTTGAAAGTTAGGCGACAGACTAAAAGGAATACGTTAAAAAGCCAGAATATCCTTGCTAAGGATGCCACGTTTAAGGTAACTTGACATGGACAACCAAAGATGGCGTCACAAAATTAGGGTTGGTCAAATTATTTACTCCTATAGACGATATGCTGCTACAGAGGTCTAAAGATGCATTTTAATCTTTTAAAACACACATATACAATTGTAAAAATGCATTTAATTTATAAAAATATAAAATCAAATATTCTGAAACTCACCATGAAAACTAGTCATTTTTGTGCGCATTTTGCGGAAAAGTTATGTATCCAGACTGAAAATAAAAGATAAAAAAGAATAAAAGATCAACGTCATCAGGCCTTTGGCATGGTTGACGCCGAATTTTCATGTCGTGAAATTGCACGTCGTATGTGCTGTTCTCACCTGACAGTCATGAAATGGGTTAGGAGACATGATCAGACAGGGTCTATGAGTATTAGACCGCGCACAGGCAATGAAAAAATGACGTCGATATTGTATAAAAAAGTAAAGAGGTATATATTAAATAGTAACTTTTCAATGACGCCCAGTATAAAACATATCTTTGAAAACGTCCCGATCTTTCATAATTTGTTTGGTTGGCGTATGTTTACAAATTTAATGTTAGTAGGCCGTGATCTCTATGAGGCCGTGTAAAGTGATAATTTTGATGACACATTGGTTTTATTTTGTAATTGTGAGTGATCGTTAAGTGATCAGAAAGATCGGACAGCGGAT
This sequence comes from Mercenaria mercenaria, assembly GCF_021730395.1. Taxonomy (NCBI): domain Eukaryota; kingdom Metazoa; phylum Mollusca; class Bivalvia; order Venerida; family Veneridae; genus Mercenaria; species Mercenaria mercenaria. The sequence continues at coordinate 8,651 of NW_026462427.1, read as the reverse complement.
TGTTATAAAAAGTGATGCTTTCTTTAGATTAGAGAGTGAATCGCACTATACAATAAGGAATTCTAAGGTAAAATTCTCTTTTTTATTTCGTTTACTGAAGAAAACATGGCGGACATATTTTTGTAAAAAATCGGTGCTCGTGTGATTTGTGTAACACAGTTTAACGACGTTTTCTTAGAATCTAACACTCAGCTCATTCACACAGACACACTTTTGTTGACGAATATGTATGTTGTATACATATGTGAGACTTAAGGTACCAAATACCTACCCCGAAAATTTCTATGCATTTTCTTCCAGTACACTGTTGGGACATGCTTTTGAGTGTCATTGATACTTTATAATTTACTCTGAGATACATGTTTTCATTATTATTAGATTCTCTTTGATCCCCGCGCATTTCTCGTATTGTAACGACAATCTCAGTTTTACATAGGATTTTTTTCAGTGTTAAAATAACATAGTCCTTAACAACCTTAACCTAACTTTTCGAAAGTACTTTTGGTATGGGGATGCCTCATTTATTTAATGAATAATATTTACATAGTGCTATTATGTTAAATTTTATATAGTTGAGCCATGATCATACCTCTCCATTAGAGTTTCGCAAATAGAGTTGATATTTTTGTCTTTCTTTCAGTTCCTGAAGCTCTAACAGAAGGAGGAATCATATCAAATATAACGGAAAACAGTTTTACAGTAAACTGGAATCCCGATCAAGAAAGACCGTGTGAAAAATATAAGCTGTCTATATCCCCAACACCCACTAACAGTACAGGAATATATTATAAAGAACAGAGCAAAGATAAAATGTCATTTGAATTTGAAAACTTGACTGGTGGTGTTAAATATCATGTCTCTATAATATCTGTTGCCGGAGATTTCGATAGCAAAGGAAATTTACCTCTTGAGACATTTACTCGTAAGTTTAAGATTTTTACAGCACGGTATAATGTGCATAACTAGCGTCGGAGAACAGGGGGCTATACTTCTCGCCACGGCGCCGGAGTCGGCGTGAGCTTTCTTGGTTAAAGATTTTCGGCAACCTTTGTTTTTCTGTCATATCTTTGTTACTATTGCTTATATCTTACTGTAACTTCACATAAACATTGTCCAGCATACAAACAAAGTACGTGCAGGGGCTGGGCCCATTATACTTAAGGTCAGGGTCACCAAGCTGTTATCCTTACGTTATTTTTAAGGTTAAAATTTTTCGGCAACCTTTGTTTTTCTGTCATAACTTTGTTACTATTACTTATATCTTACTGTAAGTTCACATAAACATTGTCCAGCATGCAAGCAAAGTATGTGCAGGTGCTGGGCTTATTATACCTTTGTTACTATTGCTTATATCTTACTGTAAGTTCACATAAACCTTGTCCAGCATACAAACAAAGTATGTGCAGGTGCTGGGCTTACAACACATAAGGTCAAAGTCATCAAGGTGTTATACTTATGTTATTTTTAAGGTTAAAGGTATTCGGCAACCTTTGTTTTTCTGTCGTATCTGTTACTATTGCTTATATCTTACTGTAAGTTCACATGAACATTGTCCAGCATACAAACAAAGTATGTGCAGGTGTGGGCCCATTATACACAAGGTCAAAGTTAAAAATATTTCTTTATAATCATCATCTTCATGTGTGGTTACCATCCCCATAACTCTTATTGTATTTTTGACAGAATTATGCCCTTTCATACTTAAAGTTTTTAGACAAACTTCGCTTTCAGGAAACAACTTTAGTACAATATAAGATAAAGACTTGAAACTTAGAATGTATCATCATCGTCTGCATGTGTTTAACAATATAACCATATAACTCTGATTTGTATTTTTGACCAAATTATGCCCCTTTCATACTTAAATATTTTGACAAACTTCGTTTTCTGGACATAACTTTGGTATTATATAAGATAATGACTTGAAGCTCCCTAACAATCCCAATAACTCTAATTTGTATTCTTAACAGAATTATGCCTCTTGGTGTATCTTCTTTTAAATGAAGAGGTCTCTTATTGAGACTTTCATTTTACTGTCAAATCGCCGAATAGTGAAGCACGCTATCTTACGGACAGCTCTGGTTTCAAGATACTGTTAAAATACTTTTACAAATTGGTATTTTAATTATTAGAGAATTCTATTGAGCTTTTACCTATTTGAATTAGAGAAGAGCCTATAATACCAATAACATCTTCCTTAACGAAAGTGCTTTGAAAAGTACCGAAATAGTATTTAATCTCTTTAATTTATGAAAATGTAACAAATGAAATAGACTATTTGAACATGATTATAATTATGTACTTTTAAGTATAATATGTTCTGTACAGAAATAAACTGATAAAGCTTACTGATCGTATATGAATACATACATTGTTTATAGTGTATGCATTTTTTCCATTAAAGAACTAATACTTAAATGTTTTCTATATTGTTTTTCGTTAGGACTTTAGCTAAATCATATGATTAGTGACATATATGAGTACCTGAATTTGTATTTAACGACTTTTCTAGGACCCCAACGTATAGCAAAAGCCTCTGTAATTGGAAGACATAACACTTCGTTAGAATTGTCAATAGATTATACCGGTAACGGAGACCAAAACGTGAAGTATCGTATATACGTGCAACCACCTATTACCACAAAAAACTTTCAAAGCGTAGAAACAATGGGCAAATGCTGTGTAAATAATTCCAACGAGATTCACAGTGTGTTTTGTACAAACAGCAGCAAATATACGATTTTTGGTCTAACACCTGGAACAAATTACTCTTTAGATGTATATTCCTGTATCGACGGACTGGAAAGCGAAGAGCCATATCCCTTAAGAAATGCTACGAGTAAGTCTGTATAATAAACTTCTTTACTCTGTATACCTGTAAGTCAAGAATGATTGTTTCAGAACAAAATAAATCTCTTTATGTTTAAGATAAATTTTTACAAAATTTTTCAGTTCAAGAATAGTTTACAAGTTGTTAAACACGTTTAAGAGACAATACAACAAGTCACGCACTTATATTTTACAGGACCAAGAGATCCGACCGTTATAATAAGAGACATTGGTGAAACGTCACTGAAAGTGGAATGTATATTTGAAACCAATGACTCTACAACAGACATTCTTCTGAAAATAGAAGCACCATTTTACGAATTCTACAATGTTACCATTAAAAGAAACAGACCTTCGTACCTAGAAGAACACCTTTTTGAAAATCTCACAGCTGGAACCAGTTATACTATTTCAGCCTATAGCTTTTTTGGTGATTTAAGGAGTGAAACACCTGTAACACTAGACCAATATACAAGTAAGCAACCAAGTATTTAGAAGACTCTCTGTCATCGATATACTGCATGAAGGATTTAGATAACCAAACTTTCAAACAATATGAAACATTCAACCTCTCATCTGAAAATCTAGTTAAGAAGTTTCCTGTATATTATTTCGATTTTCATACGTCTAGTATGTAGAGCAATAGACCAAATATATCTTGAGCGATATAAGCTGGCCGGTGTGACGTCAACGCAGTATTACCACAAGTAAACATGAATTTTTCTTATAAGAATAGAAGCTTTTACAAATAGTACTTCTCTTACTACAGGACCACTACCGACGAATGTCACAGAAATTGGAAAATCTGAGAACAGTTTGACATTAGTAGTCAACAGCAGCATATATTTCAACATGTTACAAGTTATTGTGACACACGACGGTGATGTGATTCAAAATCTAACTCACAATGTTAGCAACAGCTCTGTTGAACTGACAGATTTAACGTCGGGCACCAACTATAACCTGACTCTCATCACAATAATTGATACTTTACAGAGTTTGCAAACGACAGACATTACATCATTTACAAGTAAGAAGTTTTATAATTATTTAGATGTATCTCCTAAGGAAACACATGATACACCTGTGTTGTAATGACTAAATCAAACTTCTAGAAAATATAATCTACTGTTTCGGAATTACAGCTGTGCTTGCAAGTCATATTTTGAGTGAAACCAAGAACAAAATACAACTGTTGGTTATAATTATTACACTACATGTAGATGCATGACGTTTTCACTAATTTTTTTGTTCTTTTCACTTAAGCTATATGTTAAAAGTCATTCGCCTGAGTAGGCTGACAATATTTTTAACATGAATATCTTTTAGAATCTTAACAATAAAGGTCATCTATAAAAGTAAATCTTGTTTAAACGTTAACAGAACCAGGTCCACCCCAGAGCGTCTCATTCCCAGAGGAAGGTATACACGAAACCAGCATTCAAGTAAACATCAGCCCACCTTCAGTAGGCGGTTGCGATGAGTTCTGTCTAGTTTTGAGAAATGGGAATGAGAACAAAACCGTGAACTCAACGTGTGTAACAGCAAATACTTCGGCAAATACTGAAGTGACATATTCAGATTTGTCTGCCGGCATAAAATATGATGTGTTAGTGCTCACAAGATGGCAAAATGAAAATAGTACAGTCTTTTCATATTCTCAGCGCACCCGTAAGTAATAACAATAATTATATTACTTCTACAAAAGAAAAAGCAGATAGGCTTTAGATAGGGATATCGAGGGTGTCGTTTTGTTCCTGCAAATGTTCAAAATGCTTTCGCCAAATAATCACCAACTATAATATGTTCACGTTAGTGGACATGTACATTATCCTTTTGGCGAATGGAAGATATCTTGTTCATGTAAAGAAAAATGAATGCACTTTCAGTTAAAAATATTACTCGCGCAAAATTACATTACAATATTCATGGAGTCTGCTATAAGTAACGTTTTTATGGTAAAGAATTTATAAATGCTGAGAGAAGAAGTTTTCAGACATTTTGTGCTTTACCTTTATTGCTTTATATATGACCAATTACGCAATGTTGGTAAAGTAAATGTTTTAGCACTTTTGACTGCACGTATTGAGGAATTATTTATTTTGTAGTTATGGATTTGAGGTGTAGAAATCATGTATATACATCAGAAAATTAACAGATTCAACAGTGGATCTCGTACTATTTATTCTGTTACAATAGCTTATTAGTTGTTGAGAGAGTCTGTAGTATTTAATGTGCGTGGTAGGCAAATAAAAACTTAGAAGTAGAAATTCTTTACATTGGGCAGTTATTTCATTTTTCAGAGACTTATTAAGATATAGTTTTTATCTTATCAGATTCAGCGCATTACATATAAGCAACCTCATCTGAATTTCATTCCTAGTTTTACATCGCGAAACAGAATACTGTTAAGTCATTCTTATTTGTTACGTACTAATTTTCACGGATTTTGTCTGTACGTCAATCTAACAAACTAACTTAAGGACACAACACAAAGTTTCCATTTACTATTTTTACAACCTATATTTTTAATCCAAGAATTCATCCCTAAAAGTATATATCTAGATATCAATGGACATGTTGTTGATAATACTACTGCCTCGTCCAATTAAAAAAAATGTTACAAAATGCACAGTTAAGTTGTGTCTATAGGAAGCGAGTGAATGTAATTTATAAGAATACAGAGGTCTATATACTGGTTGTTTTACTGGAGGTTGGAAAAATATCACACGGTTATTAAATAGAATAAATGCTAGTTTCAGATAGAGCAAGGCAACGACGGTATTTTGTTTATGTTTTCTGTTTGTAAATTTCAGACAATTTAGTGCATTGTTTGTGAATTTTTGACATTAAATTAAGTCATAAAATGAATGAATTTACATAATGTCATAGTTAGATTTTGTAGAAATTTAGGTATTCTAAAACATATTGTTTTGATGCTACGTTCAACTTCTAAAATGTGTTTCTAGTAACTTGATAGATATAACAAATAACAAATGGTAGTATATCCTAATATCTTTCATCATTCACAGGACCAGATCCACCAGAAAACGTTACTATTTTTGACATTAAGATCAACAGTCTGAAAATTAATTTCACAAAGAAATGGAGTGCTTACAGTTTCGTTTTTGCATCACCTTTGGGTGATTCAGATACAAATGTTACAGTGTCTGAAATACCATGGACAATATCTAAATTAAAAACTGGGACAAAATACAACATATCCATCTATTCGATAGAAGAAAATATTTCAAGTGAGCGTTCAACAATGAAGATAACCTATACAAGTAAGTAAAATTAATTCTTGTTGACAAAATGCAGAAAAAAGACTGTTTTCGATGCAGCTGTATTAAGCTCTCGGCAGGCAGCTAACTTAAACGTTCTTTGAATGGCAACTTATAATTTTGGCAGGAAAGCTGACTTTGTAAGGCACTTTGATTGAATGAAATCGTATGAAAAAGGTCAATGAAATACTTATGTGTTTTAGGCTTTCATGAAAAGTTCTATTTTAGTCAGCAAATGACTATAGATCTAAATTAACTACCAAGGTTCAACCTCGAGTCTTTGCGTCTTCCTTTTATTTCTGTGTGACCGCATCACACAAATATTCTGGACGTGTAAAATAGTTTCATTTTTATTATATCTCCCACCACACAGTGGTGTGGGAGACATATTGATTTACTCCAGTCTGTGTGTGTATGTGTGTGTGTGTCTGTATGTCTGTCACAGAGCTTGTCCGCACTCTAAGTCAAACATTTCTCATCTGATCTTCACCAAACTTAAACAAAATATGTTTGACCATAAGACCTCGGCAAAGTTTGATAATTAGCCAAATTAGTCAAGGCATTTTGGAGTTATGGCCCTTGAATTACCACAAACCGGCCTTTTTACTCTTGTCCGCACTCTAACTCGAACATTTCTCATCCGATCTTCACCAAACCTGAATAAAATGTGTTTGACTATGAGACCTCGGCCAAGTTCGATAACTAGCCAAACCGGTCCAGGGATTTTGGAGTTATGGCCCTTGAAATACCGAAAATCGGCCTTTTTACTCTTGTCCGCACTCTAAGTCAAACATTTTTCATCCGATCTTCATCAAATTTGAACAAAATGTCTTTGACTATAAGACCTCAGCCATGTTCAATAACTAGCCAAATCTGCCCAGGCACTTTTGAATTATTGCCCTCGAATTACTGATTGGATCCACTGGTCTAGACCATCTAATTGGATCCACTAGAGAAACTAGACATTTTTCTTAGGGGTAGTTGTGGGAGACATGAGCTTTTCTCAAAAACATCTCTAGTTTTATATCATCTTGGTATTGTGTGAGCGTGTGAACAACAGAAACAAGTAGCAACGGATTCTATAATAATTATAAACTTTGAATTCACATTTGAAATATTCGAAATCACTCCGCTCTAGGGTTAGGGTTTAGGGTTGAAATTGGCCCCACCCTGGGGCAAACTTAGTTTTACATAGAGTTACATAGAGAAAACCTTTTAAAGAAACCAACAAACAGGGTATGATAGGAAAGAGAATTATTTATTCATTCAAAAAAATGAGCAAAATTATCATATTATACACATATTCAGAATCAAGTAATTTTACACATAAACAATAAAAGTAATTATAACATACAAGTATGACTAAATAAATTTTACACCTACTAGTTAAATCTTTGGCAAAAGGGGCCAATCTCGCTCAGTCTATCACAGCAAGCTGGCGACCCGGCTACGGCGACCACGACCGAAAAGGCAATGGGGCTTTCACCCATCGCGGCAATTTACATAGTGAGAACTGAGGTATGCGTACAGAGGTTGTGTACCGAAGAGACAGGCAGTCGGGTCGAAGGCGTACAGGCATGAAATTAATCAGTACTAGTACGAAAGACTGTTGCGAAGGCAGGTCAGCCGAATTCGAAATGAAGAACCAGCCAAATAAAACCAGTTTGACCAAGGACGCTTGAAACCGGACATTGTATCAATCTTTGATATACTTTGCATTATATGGTTCTATTCAGCGATACTTTTAGGGGGTGCATATATAACGTAAATTATATAATGGCCAAAACGAGTGGAGTTAAAGGTCTTTTTGTCTTAATCTACGTTGACAGAGCTTAGATATTTGGCATGTAGGATTGTCTAGAGGTCCTCTACCAACATTTTTTAAACCATGGCCGGTCTATATGAAATGTTGCTTCTTCATGCGTATGGGTTGAAATTTAACTCAATAAGCACTGGCTATCCCTTCAGGGCTTTGATTATATAACGTGACAGCCTATCAACATCAACACAATTGTTTCTGACTCAGTGCGGATACCATTGGTGTTTGGAGCCAGTACCCATTTTCTATCGATGAAACACGCTTACTGTTTTCTAGTAACATTGCGGATCATCATTTATTTTATTTTCCTGACTGCACACGGCACTTTTGTTTTCGTTGAAATATTGCTTTCTTCATTTGTAAAATGTTATTATAAAATAAAAAAATAAATCATAGTAATATATTTTTGAGAAGTGAAGTTTATCATACATTGCAATGTAATCGCGCATTAAAAAAATAGTTTCTTTGGCAATTTGAATAGTGCACATGGTTGTACATTACCTGCCAGTGTTAAATATGCAATTTTGTAATATCGGGTACATTGTTGATTAGTTTGAGCTCGACGTAAGCACCGGTCCAACCCGCGAAGAAAATCAGGAATTGATATACATTGTATTATGAAAAAGGTGTTCATTGATAGTTTTATAGGTAAATAAAGTGGTGCAATAAGATAGTTTGTTACTATGGATGTAAACAAAGCACTTCGTGTTTTAGTGATT